>NC_056732.1:907930315-908177815 GCF_019279795.1 Protopterus annectens
AACCCCCAATACACATAAACACACAAAAACATACTCGGAGCCTCTGATCACAGATCTACCATAACAGCAGAGGCCACCAAAGCAGACACCCAAACAACTGCCTCCACAGGGCACAGCACATGCAACACATAGACCACAGAGTCAGTGTGCCAAACATTCACAGCCCTTAAGGCCAAACACAATGCCAGACACACCCGTCATAGGTGACTCCATCGTCAGACACACTGACGTCCCACTCACCAGATTGAGTAAGGAGAAGGTCACAGTAAGCTGCCTATTGGGTGCTGGAATCCACCACATAATGCAAGCACTCAGGTCACTCAACTGCAAGTACAAGTATGACTCAGTCATTGTCCATGCTGGTGTGAATGACCTGAGATGTACCTCCCTGGACTACATGAACAGAGACATAGAGGAGCTCTCTGATTATGAAGCCCAGGCAGGTATGACCCTGACCTTGAGCAATATCCTACCTTCACCAAGAATGATGCCACAATACAGAGACAAGATGACCAGCTGTAATAATTGGCTTAATCTATGGTGCCATTCAAAGGGGATCCAATGTCCATCTGCCTGGGATGACATTCTGGACAAGCCACGCTGATTCGCAGGGGACGGCTTGCACCTGTCACCCCTGGGCTTCCGGAATTTGGCTAGGGCTCTTGCACCCCCATTTTGCCTTTTTTAGGCAAGGCTCAGATTCTAACCCTACCACCCTAGAACACAAAGAAGGAAAAAAACTAAGGGTAATGCTGCTCAATGCCAGACATCTCAACCTCAAGATGCATGCACTTGAAGCCCTTCTCAGTATGGAGAACATCAATGTCTGTGCTGTGACTGTAACCTGGTTCAGGGCTCCTGACAGCACCCTGGCAGTATCAGGTGCTACCTCATATCATGCATTCCGGCCCCAAAATCCAGACGACACCAGGGAAGGAGGGTGGGTGTCCATATTCATCAAGGACACCCTCACCTCAAGGTTGGTGGCAACACACGATGCATCGGAGGCCATCCAGGTGCAATTAACTGTAGGCAAGGCTGCTCGGCAGTTTGTAGCAGGTTACAGGCCACCCTCTCAAACTCAGGAACCTCACACAGCTTTCCTGAAAACACTGGAGGGGATAATGTATCTCCAAACACCATCATACTGGGTGATTTCAACTATCCAAATATAGACTGGGATCACTACTCAAGCCCAACACTCTAGCCCAAAGGTTCCTAGAGTTCATAACCTCATATGCCATGGAACAACTAGTCACCATCCCCACAAGAGGAGACAACATACTAGATCACATCATCACGTACATGGGGTCACACTGTTCAACACCAGAAGTATACCCATCATTGGTGAGATCAGATCATAAACTAATCTCACTGGAAGTCCACATCCCGCCCCCACCCCAGATAAAAAAGACCACCGTGAAGAACTTCTCAAAAGCCGACTTCACACTTCTAAAGACTGGTGTGGTCTCTTTCAAGGCCCCCAAGCCAGCGGAAACAATTACCCAAGCCGCTGAATCACTTACAAATGCCTTCTACCAGCACCTCCAGGACTGCATGGATCAGGCAATCCCACACAAAACAGAGACTCTTTGTACCAAAGGCATGCATGCAGTCTGGTGGACCCCAGCCATAAACAAGCTCTACATCAGAAGGAAGGAGCTACTACAAGATAGAGCAAAATCCGTAGAAGGGAAGACACCCCTGCTCATTATAAGTAAAGAACTGAGATCTCCCATAAAATCATCCAGGGCACATTTTGAGAGAAAACTCGCTAGGGACTCAGAAGACAATCATGAGGCCTTTTTTAGCTATGTTGGAAACCTGGGAGGTGACTCCCAGATATGCTCAGAATTAGTTCATAATGATGTAAAAATCACTGAACCTACAGGCATTGCCAACATACTGGCTGACAGGTTCAGTGCGGATTCCCCCTCCCCTCCCCCCCAAAGGGAGGGATATCTATACCAGGGGATTGTAGCCCCCCAAACATCTCAAATGCTCAGGTGAGAACTGCTCTATCCAAGGTGAGGAACACAGCATCCATGAGACCAGATGGTGTCCCCGGTTGTGTGCTCCACGAACTCAATGAGGAATTAAACCCGCAGTTAGGGCAGCTGTTTAATCTTAGCCTCACCTCAGGATACATACCCAAGGAGTGGCGTACGGCAACGGTGGTCCCACTTCACAAAGGAGGTGCCTCCACCGACCACGGACACTACCGTCACATCAGCTTGACCAGCCTGGTCTGCAAAGCTATGGAGAGGATCATAAGGGAACTCATAAATGAAGACATAGGGGACTTGCAGACTTTGGATTCAACCCAGTTTGGCTTTGTCAAGGGCGATCATGCCTTTTAAATTTGGTTGACTTTTTCAGAACGGTCACCAAGGCCATTGACAAGGGCAAGGCAGTCCACACAGCCTACCTTGACCTGGCAAAGGCTTTCGATACAATACCCCACTCGGGTATCATTGACAAACTCACCAGCTTAAATGTAGACCCATACGTCACAAGATGGGTTACAAACTGGTAGGTGACAGAACCCACAGGGTCAAGGTTGCTGGCGCCATGTCACACTCCAAGCCTGTCACAAGTGGTGTCCCACAGGGCTCAGTCCTGGGCCCACTTTTGTTCGGCATCTACTTTTCAGTAGTACAAGCAAACACAGGAGGATTATGGCTGACAAAGTTTGCAGATGACTGCTAACTGGGAAGCATAGTTGAAAACCCATCTGACGCAGACATCCTTCAGATGGGTCTCATAGAAATTGATAACTGGTGCCAGAGCCATGGCCTACAGTTAAACGCTAAACAATGCATAGTCATACCCTTCGGGAAGAACAAGGTTACCCCTAGTTCCCATATAGGTGTTACTCCTCTAAGCACAGGAGAGGTTATCAGGGATCTGGGCACCAAGGTTGACAGTAACCTTTCGTTTGACACTCACATTGCCAAAGTAGTTAGGAAGACCTTCTACATTGCCCACCTGATCATGCAGGGATTCACATCTAGATCAAGGGAGGTCATTGTTCCCCTGTACTCATCACTCATCAGACCAATGATTGAGTACAATGACCCATTCGGAATGTATCTGACCCGACACCTGCAGCAATTGGACAGGCCCCAAACATTCCTCACCAGAAGGATAAAAGGTCTCAAATGTATGTCTTATGCTGCCCGACTGAAGGAACCCCAGCTCTATTCAGTCACCTACCGTCTGCTCAGAGGTGGCCTGTGCCTGACATACTAGGCCATGTCCAACCTGGAATTAATGAACATGCTTCACCTCCAAACCTCTAAATCCATCAGAGCTACAAGGACAAGAGACTTAAACCTCGACACGGCTATTAATTGGGTGTGCTGGAGGGACAGATTCATCACCCAGAGACTCCCTATGCTGTGGAACATCATCCTGGTACATGTGAGGCTGGGCACCTCGCTGGCTTTTTTCGAGAGAAATCATGACCAATGGATGGGAGATCGCAGGTATACCCCAGGGATAACATCAGTGTCACTGCTTGACAGAGGCACAGCAAAATAATGGGCATATTATCCTTAGAACTGAAGGGATGGCGGAAGCAACAAAACTCTGGGCTAGGCTTATATATGCCCTAGGGCAGATAGCCTAGTATGAACCTATGAACATAGGCCTGGTGCAGTTCCTGCTATTAGGACAGTGGTCTGCAGCAAGCTATTTAGTAGTAGGCAGTTTTAACAATTGGTATTTGACCATGGCTAATCCATGTTCCTTCTTGTTGTGGTACCAACATGGGGGTGTGGTTATCCATGACATTTATTGCTAGTCACCCTCGTTTTGTAGCTTGTTCCATGTTTTTGCACATGTACATCCCTCTATGAGGTGTGACCTGGTAGTGTTAGGGTGCTGGTGTGGGCTTTGACCCAGTTGTCTATTACAGCACTGATATCTACATCCTCTATACTGTGTGCGTTTACACTGCACGCAT
This sequence comes from Protopterus annectens, assembly GCF_019279795.1. NCBI lineage: Eukaryota > Metazoa > Chordata > Ceratodontiformes > Protopteridae > Protopterus > Protopterus annectens. The sequence goes on from NC_056732.1 coordinate 907,934,283, forward strand.
CTTACTGTTTATACTTCTGGCATTGGGTAGCATTACATCTAGGTTCCTATCCCTTGTGGTACCTATGAATGTGAGTTTGTGTTTTTGTGGTTTGTGATTGGTGAGGGTGGATGTTAGTCAGGGTCCTCAGGTGTGCATATGGTACATGGTGTTACATTACTTGACACATGGCATTCATGCCTCAGGTGGTGCTGCAGGGCTGCCTCTGTCGGATGCACATACTACACTCCCTGTACATGTTTGGAAGCAGGTTGTGTCATGTTAGGCATCCCTGTTACTATATGAGTGAGTCAGAGCGGGTATCAGTCCCAGTGTTCCTACTGACCAAGTGTATGTGCTATGTGTTGCCTCTTTGCCAAGGCCAGGGCATACTGGGCATGCCTCCTTCTGCCTACTGGGGCAAGGTCAGGTTGTTCCTCCTCCGACTCACCCTCTGCCTGTGGTGGCCTTGGCAATGGTGGGGGTATGTTTGGCCCAGCCCTATGCTGGTCCTGCTGCAGCTGTTTCCACAGGATCATATTATGTAGCATAGCACATATCATAATCATTTGGGTACATGTAGTTGGTGTGTACTGCAAGGCTCCACCAGATGTGTCCAGACACTGGAACCATGACTTGAGCAGCCCAAACACACGCTCTATGACATTACGTGTTTGTGCGTGTGCCTCATTATGGCATTCCTGTTCAGGTGTGTGTGAATTTCCGATGGGTGTCATCAGCCACGGCTCAAGTGAATAACCTGCATCCCCCACTAGGTGTCTGTGTGGGAAGTCCCCACTGGCAAATGATTGGTACAGCTGCGTCAGATGCCAGATGTGGGAATCATGGTAGCTCCCAGGGCAGCCAGCACACACATTCATTATTATGCCCTGGGCATCACACACGACCTGGCAGTTGATGGAGGGGAAGCCCTTGCAGTTCATGTAGGCTCTACCCCGCTCACCAGCTGGTGCTTTGATGCGTATGTGCGTGCAGTCTATTGCACCCAATACTTCAGGGTATCCCGCTATTTGCTGGAAGAGATGCATATTGCTGGCCACAACCTCACAGGCATTGGGGAAATATACATGATCACCGACATGTGCTGACATGGCATCCAGGAACTGGTGCAGTACCCTGGAGGCTAATGCCTGTGATATCCCCATCATATCACCAGTTGGTCTCTGGAAGATACCTGTTGCTAGTATTCTTAGGCCAACACATACCTTGGTTTCCACTGGGATGGGTTCCCCTCTGTTGGTTCTGTGTGTGAGACGTGGCCTGCACAGCTCAACAATTTGCTGCAGAAGGTCTCTGTCCACTCTGTAGCGCTCTACTATCTCCAGCTCATGTAACCCATGGTAGGTGACCCTGGGCCTGTATACTCTTCTCCTTCTCCTCACTCTGGGTTGTCTGTCAGCATCTGCATTGTCACCACCCTCAGCAATTCGCCTATGCCTGATTATAACAGCTATGGCAGCCCCTAGCATTTCTGCTCTGAGTTCAGCTTTTTTCAGTTTTCAATTCTGATAGCTTACTTTCTTGCAGTATCTCTTCTGAGAAACAGCCTGAACTGCTCTTTGCAGTGTTTTAAGTGCTGGGTTGGGCTTCTAGTCTGCCTGTGTAATTGCCTGCTTCCAATTGTTTCCAGTAATTAACTCCAGCAGTATCCTCTGGCAGTTTCCCTGTATTTTTGTTGTTTCCTGTTTCCTCTCTGTTTCCTCAGGGGGAGCAATGTTCACACCAGCTTAAGCACGCTCACAGTTACTTAAACACGCGCACACATCCTTACATGGTGTGAACTTGGCTGATTCATGTTAAAACGCGCGCACACAGCCTTATACACATGCACGCCCGCGCAAACCATTGTAAACGATTTGCAACACGCTCCCACATGTTGAACCTGCCTTACACGCGCGCACACGCACGCATGCACGTATATCAAGAAAGTTGGAGTGTAGGGATAGTGTGCACCCTCTGTTTCTTGACATTTCTAGTGTTCTGTTGGGACACACCTCTCTCCCTGATGTCTGTCTGTCATCTGTCACCTTACATTGCCCTCCAATCTGATACATTTATTTCTATCATCCCCCCCCATGATGTCACCTACCTCTTACTCTGTTCCTCCCCCTTCTGTAACTCTTACACTACTCAGAAAGTGCTCATTACCTATGTGCAGTGTGATTCAGCATTGTAACCCTCATTTACATAGGATTGCCTAGTAATGCTTAGTTACATATCTTACACGGAGCTTCCCCCCCTTGACAACCACTACACGGAGGCCATATTGTTTTTGGTCTGCTAGTCCCTCCATTGACATTCCATGTAATACATAAATCCCACAATTGTGGGCTTATAAGCTTCAGTTTTCAGTTTTAGGCAGCGCACCCCGTTTGCGCGGATGTGCGCTGCAGTTAAACAACATAATCCCACGAAAAAAAAAAAGTTATTTAAAATATTTTTACAACACTTTTTCATGCCAATGGCCACATATTTGGCCATTGGCATGCTAAATTAAACATATGCACCCTTTATTTGGAGCTGACATAGCTCCATTTTCAATTTTGCAGAAATGTAATCAGTTGTCAGCTGAGTACATTTCTGCAGCTAACACGTCCGTTACACGGACTGGTTTGGGTTTCTTGGATCGCTCAAATACCTCATTTGCATATCTTTGAGCTGCAAATGAGGTATTGAGCATTTCCACACCCAGTCCGTGTAAGAGACATGTTAGCTGTCTCTTACACGGAGGTTTGGGCTGTTCCTGGATCGGGAGGCTTACACGGAGGCTTACACTACTCTTAAACTCCGTGTAAGCCTTCCTGAATCTGGCCCAATGTTTTTGATGCAAGGTAGCGCCACTACCTGAAATTTAAAAGTGCTGTTAGATGAGGCATTTGATCTAAAATGTCATGTACATATTTAATGCCAAAACACACACACACACACACACACACACACACACACACACACACACACACACACACACACACGCACACACACACACACACACACACGCACACATACACACACTTGCATTACCTTTGTCATTTTTTCCTTACTCACAAAATATGTTTTTTAAACTGTGTTTAGTTTAACTGCTGCTGAACTTACTTTTGCTAATTCACTTTATTTTATTAATTTAATTGCTTCTATTGTATGCTTGCTAAATAGCAAATCCACATTTAATGAGCATAAAATAAATGGTGACTTTTGGCTTTTTTCATGTCAGGCTTCTTGGCAGCTTAATACATTGCTGTGAAGTGGGGAACTTTTATTTTACAAAGTCATATCTGTATATTAACTCATTCACTCCAACGGAGCTCAGGAAATTTGCACTGTTAACTTCCAGTGGGTGGTGCCTACGCCTTTCGACAGAATCAAATTATGTCCTCGCATTTCAAACAAATGTTCATATCTTTGGAGCCATAGGGTTATGAAAGAAGTATGAATGGCAAACTCTTCAGCACAAACTATTTTTATAGCAGTAGTATTCTTTAGGTTCTAGGCCTTAAACTGGATTTTATAAGTCACAGTAAATACAGTAACTATTAACATTTATAATCGCTTGTAAACAGCTTACAATACAACCACTCAAGTTACACACATACTGTCAGCAGCATTTTATTCATCTAGCTGAGTGCTTTTATATGAGGCTAAGGGGTTTTGTCTGTGTTACTTAGTTGTTGAGATATTTAGAAAAATGTCAAAATTATAGCTATATAAATTAATATCATAAAAACAACAATTAATATCTAGTTACCTGCATTAGACAGAAATAAAATATTAATGCAATTGAGTTGCCATTGTGTAAGCTTTAACAAGAAATCCTTTAAAACATTGTACATAGCATGGTTTTGGAATTATTGACACAAATATGAGCAAACAATATTTGATGAAGAGAGGCATCAGTAGAAGTTATCTGCAGATGCACTTGAAGGCATCACTTGGATGTAATGAGTTCATATCCTTTTGGACAACATATGTATTTTGACCATTGTCTAAAGAATGGTAATTTTAGGTCAAAGATCATTACTGCAGATAAGTCATGTATTTATTTAATTTTTTGTGAAGCTCACAACAGTTACACATAAGTAAGAACTTTTACATCTTTTCACTTTACATTTAAACATGGGTGCAGAGTCACTAAAGCCTACACAAGCTGCTAAAACTGTGTGTGCATTGCAGTGGGATGCGCACACGGTAGCGCACTCTTTTGTATACAGAGCTATGCAATCATGGTAAACATAGTGGTATGCTAATTACAGCATAAGTAGCTGAATTGTATGCTAATCATCTAATCCAAGATGGGGAGCTATTCAACAAGCTATTAAGCAACCGTGTAGACTCAGTACTGTTTTTCCCTGTGAATTCCAAAACCAATTGGAATACAGCCACAGAAAGAGTTTTAGGGGATGTTGTTGCTTTAATTCATGTGTATGTGCAAGAGGCTGAAGTCTGTGCTACTGCTGCTGCTAATAGACCATGGCCAAGATGGAGAAGAGTTTTCAGACCCCGTTTAACTTATCACAATCTATATAAGTGGAAATTGTAGAGTGCTACAGGATGGATAGAGACACACCCCAGAAACTCTGCAACCTCTGTTGTTCTCAACTCAGACCAAGGGTAAACAGAGGGGAACCAATACCAATAGAGAAAAAAATATGTGTAGCACTTAAAACTGTAGCTATATTAACCTTTCAAAGACCAACAGGGGACAAGCTTGGGGTGTCACAGGCATCAGCATCCAGGATCCTCAATCAATTCCTGAATGCTATGCTCCAACATGCCAATGACCACATATATTTTCCCTGTACTCCTGAGGACAGGGCCATAAATGTAGGAGTTCTATGCTGTTGCACACTACCTTGAAGTACTGGGTGCCATAGATTGTACAAATATAAAAATCACAGCATCACCTGGAGAACAAGGAAGGGTCTACATAAATAGAAAGGGCTTCCACTTCATTAACTGCCAAGTCATGTGTAACGCTAAGCGAATGATCTTGAATGTGTGTGCTGGCAACCCAGGCAGTTACCAAGACTCACATATCTGGCACAACCCCCAGCTATATCAGATGTTTACTAGGGGAGACATCCTACAGGATTATTTAGTGGGGGATGTAGGTTATGCACTGGAACTGTGGATGACAATGCCCATCAGAAATGTACACCCACCCACTGAAGAATGCCATAATGAGACACATGTTCAAACCAGAAATATCATAGAGTATGTGTTTGGGCTGCTGAAGGCATGGTTCTGGTGCCTAGATACATCTGGGGGAGCCCTGCAGTACAATCCACTTACATGTACTAAAATATTTTCCATTTGTGCCATGCTTCACAACATTATCCTGAGAAAACAGCTTCAGCAAGATCAACAAGGGGAAGAGGCACACATCCCACCACCACCACTGGCAAGGTCACCACAGCCACACTCAGGTGAAGAGTCAGCGAGGAAATCAGCCACTGCTGTGGGTGTAGGCAGATGTAGGTGTGCTGAATATGCCCCCACATTGGCTAAGAGGCAAGGCATAGCACACTCACTCACCACCAAAGGGGCTAAAGCCTTCATCCTATGCACATACATATAGTAACATTGATGGCAGGCAATGCTCACAGCTTTTACCTTCCCATGAAATAGCTGTGTACTCCTAGCATCAGACAGAGTCAGTCATGCACTAAAACTGCAGCAACTGCCAGATTACAAGGTAAGTGCTGAACCTGGAATAGAACAAAAAATGTGTAATAATACAAATGAATAGCATAGCCTGGAATACTGTTACTTGGTAATGTAAGTAAATAAATGATGGTTGCATTTTACATCAATGACTTCAGGATGTGACAGTGTCCTCTATCAAGTAATAGGCCTAAGGTATTAAAGATTTACACATTCATACCTCTCAAAAGTACTGATGGTCATTGAATGTCCTCAGTTTGGCCTTATACTTTTGTACTGGCAAATCATTAAAGAGAGAAGTTGAAAATTAATGTGACACGTTTCAGTTTCAGACTTTGTATCCCTCAGAAAAGTCCTAAAAATACTCATTCAAAAACTGATTGTATCAACTGTCTCTAAATTTGTAAGACCAAGTAATCTCTGTGGTGACCCGAAGTCTCAAAACAACCCACTAAAGTGTAGTGGGTCCAAAAACAAAACAGTGTAAGAAACTTCTCTGTGTGGGAAATTTTCAGTCCATATATTTCTAGTTAATCACTGTATATTAATCAGATCAGACAAGAGTAGTAGAAGTAGCAAACTTAAACTTGTCTTAAGTCAAAACAAAACAAAAAATAATAATAGAAAATATATAATTGTACAGCATTACTAAGTATTCGAAAGTAATCCAAGCAAGGCAGGCAGTCTGTTTCTAGTTGAAAATAATCACAGACACTGCCTGTTCCAATTTGTCATTCAACCAATCCATTGAATTGACAGCAAGGTAGAGGCAGTCGCTTGTGTCATCCTGTGTCACATCTAAGGATGGTCCTGGAAGGAGTTAAGTGAAAGGTAAGGATCAGATCTGATGAAGCGTAGCTAGCACTACGCGAAAGCGCTCATTCTTCTTTGTAATAAAGTGTTTTGGACTTTTACTGTGGCGAAATTGTTGGAATCTGTCATTGTGTAGAGTATAGATCGTGGTGATACCTCTTACTACTGTTTTTACTTAACTGTAAGTAAGCAGCACACATTTCACAGTTTCTGTTTAGTAATATCCAACCTCCCCTGCATTTCTTGACAATTCTATATTATTGCCATTTAATATCCTCACACATTTTAAGGACAATGATACAAAACGCCTTACAGACTGTATGTCTCAGATTGCTTGTCAGATAACAGAAGAATGAGCAACAAACACAGGATAAGACAGAGCTACATTTCTGCAAACAATTGTCATAAATGGTTGTATGATCACTCATTGCACTACATCTGAAATTAATACATGTACAATCAACTCAGAAGTGTACAACTGTCATATGTTTTGTTAGTACTGTGGATGATGTTGCAGTTGCTTGTATGTACAATGATTTTCATTCTCTGCTGTAATTCTGTTTCTGTGGCAAAGAGAGATAAGAGACCCCTACTGTGTTTTGAAGTTTCATGGAAGTGAGAGTTCAAATCCAGATCTGTATAAAAAGATTTTATGTGTACCAACATAAATTTTGTAGTGTTGTTTATTTAATAGATTTATTTTCTTTCTTTTTTTCTAATTTTTTTTTTTTTTTTATGCCTGTATTTGCAAGGTGAGTGGCTTAGTCCACACAGGGGAAATGGCAAAACACAATAAATTTCATGTAAAGTAATTCTTTGATGACTAATACATCAACTATATCTGTGAATCCCTTGTGTGTGTAGCACATCTGCTGAACACATTGATCCACACAACATATACTATTAGTCGAACAGTATTCAAGTCCCACCTTTATCTTTGAATGATGTAATCTAATTAACACTGATGTTAAGGCTAAAACAAGTTTAGCTTTGCTTGTCTCATTTGTGTGACACTTAGCATTGTGCAAACCTGGACTAGTGAGCCACACAGGAAGAAGACAGAACACCTGCAAACAGGACATAGACATTCTAAATGTTAAAAAGGATACATTGTTGCTTTTTTGCTTTTCATCACACCCCACTTAGCAACATTGCATGGTAGATAACAACCCTCCCAAACACCTGTAGGGCTGGAACACCTGCAGAGAGGAGGCATAGAGGCATCATTTTCAAAATGGATACATTCTATTAATTCTGTTGGACACCGCACAAACATTGCAAGTGCCTTTGTGTGCCAGTTAACACACACAGGTTAATAATGAATAGGGAAATATGCAACTGTTATTTAACTATTCCTGTGGCAACATTTTAATTGTAGGGCTATAATGCAGATGATCCTAAGTTCCAATGCAGGCAGGTCAACATAATTTTACTGTTGTTACAGTTCAGTTTATATGAATGAGCAGGAAAATATTCAAGTGTTATTTCAATATTCCTGAGGCAACATGTGTAAGTGTAGGACTGCCATAAACATGATCCTGGATTTTAATACAGGAAATTCCAGACATTTCTAATGTTGTTCCATTTCACTTTATATTAAATATCACATAACAATGTAAACATAATTATAAATAACAATAACTATGCAAAGCAGTGGAGTTGATATGACTTATATGTATGAGGGTTGAGACAGGCTTACTGTGTTTTGAAGGTTCAGATGTATGACTGAGGGTATACTGACTGATATGTTTCTGTAATCATAATTGTGTTCTCTTGCCTTGGATGGCATTCAAACTTCAATAAGACTCATACACTCAGGAATGTATAAACCAGGAAATTGCGAGGTGACACACATATATGATTAACCCCTCATTCTGTCATGTGTATTTATATGTAAATAATGAGTAAGTCTGAGAAGAACTTCTTCTGTGGCAAGGAAGAAAAATCACTGCTGTGGAAAAAATGTTTTGTCTCTTATGCATTTGTTTGAATCCCACATTCTAAAAGTTAATTTTATCAGCATGTAAAGCCAGACAAAAAATGTGTCAGGTCATAACTTATACGTGTTTGCAAAGTTAAATTACTTAACAGTTCTGACAGTAACCAACCCTCAAACTAATGCCAACAATCATATTAATCTTCTCATTTAGAAAACTGCTTTCCTCTTAGTGTGACACTGTTGCTCTCCACTTAATGTGCAAACATGGTTGGCATTGTTGCTTAAGTTTGTGCACTACCAGTAAATGCAATAACATGCATTGCTAGGAAATCATTATTTACTATTGTGGTGTTTTCTGGTTAGGCATGTCTGGTGTTAAAAGGTAAGGTGCCCAATTTAGGGTGCTGAGGTAGGGTGTTGAGGAGTCCAGAATCTGTACTGGACTCCTGGCAAAGTTCCATAGCCAAAGGCTTTTGGAGGGGGACTATACCGGTCACAGTTCAAGTCTGGGGCTTAGAATAGTCTGGCCAAGGTTGTCTCCTTTATGACTGGCATTCCATACAATGGAGAACAGTGTAGGTGTCAGTTTAATGACCTAAAAAAGGCACAAGATGGATACACTCAACTAGTGGCCAGATGACTTCAGAACTAGCAACATCACACAGTTCTGTAAGTATGCTAAGAATCACAATTTATAACAGATAGAAAGCTAAATTTAGGCAAGACTGGTATGCATGATTCTCTTCTGTTCTCTTCTTTTCTTTTCATAGCTAATGCAGAAATCAGTGCAAATAAGCAGACATATGCTAAGTATGTAGAAAGACTGAGGAAAGCAGGTGGTATGTATGCAGCATAAGAGGAGTATTAGTGTAGCTTTCAAATTTAATTAAAAAGTTATTTAATATACAGTAGTAGCAAAATAAGCATACATATCTTAATTGTAAAAGCAAGAATGCATGCATTGGTCTGTAGCACAAACCAACTTTAGGAGTCAAGTGTAACACTGTAGTCATATGTTGTGTGTTCAAATACCATGTGTAACAAGAATAAAATAGTGAAGTCATTTAATAATACTGCATAAATTAAATTCTACACCAGTGGCATAAATGCCCTGCTGTTAACTTTAATCTGTATAATTGGACTAAGCATATGTGCAATATCTGCATACTACAAGGATTATTTTGAGCGATCTGTAATTATAGTTTGTAGTTGTTAGAAAGTATACTTAAATGTAAAACTTCAGATAAAATTACTGGATTATTGTGATAATGCATTGTGTGTCACTTTTGATGGTACTAATTTTATCTTTTTTTTTTCTCTCACCCCAACCCTTATCTCTTTTTTTTCTATGTGTTATTAAAATGTTTCCATATTATCTATCTCTAACCAATTGCTTTACAGCACAGGGAAGTACACCAACCCAGCAGCTCAGTCTTCCTCCACTTCACCATCTCTAGCACCAACACCCAGTACATCTGGGACCTAACCTGACAGTACTACCTCTGCTGCCCCTGCAATACCTGTATGGTCAGGTAGCACTACCCCAGCAGCTGGTGCTGTGGCACACTCTGGGAGTACTGGCAGGAGTGGAGATTTTATCACCCACCAGGAGATGCCAGATTTGGTGCATAGGGTCATGCACAGCACCATTGGTGCATGTCTATGCTAGATGGAGAGGCTGCTGTTCCCTATCTTCCATAGGAGAAGGTGATGTCAAGCACTCCAGCAGCTAGAGAAGTAAGGAGACAGTGATGACAGTCCTGCAGGTAAGGACTAGATTCTTGCTGTCCACATTATTGATGGGCATGGGCTTGTGTTGTCCCCTGCCTAACCCCAATCATGGTGTACCCTAAACTTTTGTTTTCCTTAGCATCTCTGTGTCTTGTCCTGTTTGTTTTCATTTGTCTCCTCACCTAATCAACTTACTTGACCCAGAAATACCAACATCCCTTACCCAACATTCCTCTCTTACTGAAAAAAACAAAAAACTGACACCTGTCCTGCAAAAAAATATATTGTCCTATACATAGCTGTCTACTTCGCACACATGTCTTTGTGACACACTTGATTTGGTACAATTGGCTATATAAGATGATTGTGTTATTGTCACCCTTCTTTGTGGAGGTGACAGTCCAAATACAGCTAATATTCTGTACATATTTTCATTTTACACTGTTGAAGAAATGAATAGCTATGGTTCTTACTCCCTACCTTCTGCATATCTCTATATAGCTTTCTCTTTGTTCTTCCCCCTGCTTGTTCCCCATTTACCGCTCTCCTATCTACCCCATTTTAACACTTTTAAATGGTCAAAAGTAGAATAACACACAACACACTTGAGTAACAAAAAAAAAAAAAAACAATGGAGCACTTCAGCATGTATGTTTGTGTGGAGCTTAGCATTCCACATCAATGCCTAGCAACTATGAACAACTCTTCCATGGTGCAGTTACCTCCATGCAATGCCACTTAAATATGCTGTGCTAAGGTAACACACTATAGCACACAGTGACTACAGTATAAAGAATTATTTTATTGCCTTCTAAATACTCATTTAAAACTATGACATACACCTGGATTTGAACCCTATATCCTCTGGGCTCCAAAAGAAATATGCCAATTCATTTAAACCTACTGACACAGCAAAGCTGCAGATGTGTTTCATTCACTCAAAATTGAGAACTCTCATACTGTTGTCAGTGAGGCTCGCATTTGCTAACCACTTAAATATGTGAAAACAGGTTAAGCAGTAAAAATGTATGTCTCACATACGGAAGCATGTTACCAGGAACCTCACAAACCCACTGCTTGGCGGTGCCCTATGCAAAGTGGACAATGATATGTATTAATTTTTTTTTACTGTCCATTTAGTCTTCAACCCATGAAAGTATATTCAAAAACAAAAAACAAAAACAAGGCGCTATCTAAGTAAATAACACATATTTGCAGTGCTGCCATCTGTTACCTCCCCCATGCACTGCAACCTTGGTCTCTTAGTACTTGTTTATGAATATATCAACTACACTACAGAAATACATAGCAAATGTTGTCTTATATACCATGCACATCTTTATATAATGACAATACACATTCAGATTTTCCAACACTATACTAATGTGGACACCTGTTTGTTGTATGCCAGCACATTGAAAACAAAACATCAAATACTGCATATTGCACACTCATCAATCTGGTAACATGCAGAAATTTAATATCTTGACATTTGAACATGGTTACCTATCCATTTCATGCAGGCCTCCCAACATCTTCTCTCCAACATCTGCTGCTTATGTCATCCACTATAAATTGGCCTGCAGCCTTGTAAAAGTCAGACTTGTGGCTTGGTACTTGCATAAACTACTTAGTTCCCTAGTCCATATACTTAGATAGGTAGGGGTTCTATTTCCACTGTAGTCAGCTGGTGTATATGTGTCTGTCTAGTCAGAAAAGCATAATTGATTATCCAAGCAATTACCACTCCAAACTCATGGAGCACCAGCATTTTGACAGTTACACATGTCTACACATCCATTTCATGCAGGCCTTCCAGCATCTTCTCTCAAATATCCATCGATGATGTTATCCACTATAAGTTGGACTGCAGCCCTGTAAAAGTCTGACCTGTGCCATGGTACTTGCATAAAGTACTGAGTTCTCTGATCTGTGTACTTAGATAGGTAGGGGTTCTAAACACTACACAATGTTTGTTAGTACACATGAAATATTTCTGCATAGGTCTGGATTTGAACTCTCACTCCAATGAACCTTCAGAACAAAGTAAGTGTGCCTCCTCTCTTTGCTATATAAACAGCTTTGCAGCAGGGAACCAAAATCATTCTCCATACAACCAACTGCAGCATCATCCAGAGTGCTAAGAAACCACATATTTTTTTTATACATGGATTAATTTAAAATGTAGTGCACTGAGTGGTCACACAGCAATTTATGACTATTGCTTACATAAATGCAGCTGTCTTATCTCTCTGTGTTTGTTGTTCATTCTTGTCTTATCTAACCAGTAATCTGAGACATGCAGTATGTAAGGCAGTCTATATCATTGTCCTTAAAATGTGTGAGGATATTAAATGGCAATAATATATAGTTGTCAAAAAATGAAGGTGGGGGGTTGGATGCTAATGAACAGAACCTGTGAAATGTGTGCTGCTTACTTACATTTCCAAACATGATACAATTACTTCTATATACTTTGTAAGTCTAACCTTGCACACCTGCTGGATGTAGGGCAGTCTGCATTGTTGGTGTGCTTTCCTTCTCCCTCCCAGTAATCATTCACAGTTGTAATCCATTAGCAACAAACACAGAGAGACGCCTGCAATATGTTTACATCTGTTACACAGAGCCATGTGTTTAAGATTCAGTAATTCTAATGAGTTTACACCTACATTACATCTTCATGGTGCAAACAGCCTTGAATCTCCAACATAAAAAGGCAACCATGTAGCTAGGGAACCTGAAAATGAGGAGACTTGTTTATGTGGAGAGCAAAGAACAGTCTATTACTTTGGGATATATCTACGCAGAAGCACAGAAGACTACTGAACCTGTGAAGGTATGCTTGTGTTTTTAGCTATATACTGCAGATGTTGAAAAATCTGTTTCATATCTACCATCTACACAGACACACACACACACACACACACACATATATATATATATATATATATATATATATATATATATATATATATATATAGCTTACAATCAGAATGGCAGTTTTATGACTGCCACTTGTTTGAAATTACAGCACTCAAGGTCTGCAATGCTGAACCGCAATAATTATGGACCATAATAGCGAATGTAGAGTTGCATTTATTATTATGAGTTCGGCGTTGTGAATGTAGATCTTGGTACAGTAGAGAGTGGGGAATTTCCCATTTTCCACACTGTAGTGCAATCTCAGAGTTGGTATATTTAAGTTACACCCCCTCATGTGGGAGCAAGGGACTTGTCCCCCTGCAAAACATTGATGCTAATACTGGCTTTCGATTCCAAAAGTTCAGTGCTGTGAATGGTACTGTCACGGTGATGATTTCCAACTTTATGAAGGGATCGGTGAGTACATTTTCATAGCTTCGGTTTAGCATTGTGCATAAACGCTCAATTGTTGTTCTGAATTTTAATAGTAAACCATATATATATATATATATATATATATATATATATATATATATAAAACCATATATATATATATATATATATATATATATATATATATATATATATATATATTTAGAAAATGCTACTGCTATCTGTATGCATTACTTAGAAGTGTAATGACAGCATGGGCATGTTTGTCAGGGCATTTTACAGGTATACTTGATTGGCAATAGCTTAAAATGGAATGTTCTGCATTAAATCTGTACACATGTTTCAGGCACAGTTAATTTGATAGCACTTTTAGGTTCATAGGTTCATAGGTTCATACTAGGCTATCTGCCCTAGGGCATTTATAAGCCTAGCCAGAGGATGTTTGGCTTTCGCCACCCATTTTAAATTAATTTTGCTATGCCCTTTTTTGAGGTTAGTATATTGTGCCTCTAACAGTGACACAGAAGTGATACCCGGGGTAAACCTACGATCTCCCATCCACTCATCAAGTCTTGAAGAGAGTCAATGAGGGACTCTGCCTAACCTGGACTGGGATTTTATTCCAGAGTGAAGGGAGCCTCTGGGTTATGAATCTGTCCCTCCAGTATGTCCTATTTATTTCAGTGCTGAGATTCAAGTCTCTCGAGCATGTAGCTCGATGGGATTTGGATTTTTTGAGGTGCAGCATGTCCCTTAATTCCAGGTTGGACATGGCCTTATACGTCAGGCACAGGTCACTTCTGAGCAGGTGGTATGCCACTGAGTAGAGCTGGAGTTTCTTTAACCGGGCAGCATATGGCATCTGCTTGAGCCCTTTGATCCTCTTGGTGAGGTACTTTTGGGGTCTTTCCAGTTGCTGCAGGTGTTTGGTAAGGTACATCCCAAAAGGGGCATTGTACTCGATTATGGGCCTGATGAGGGATGAGTAAAGAGGCACGATGACCTCCCCTAATCTAGATGTGAATCCCTTCATGATTAGGTGGGCTATATAAAATGTTTTTCTAACCACTTTGGCCACGTGGTTGTCAAATGAGAGATTGCTATCAACTTGGGTCCCCAGGTCCATAATTACTTCTTCTGTACTTAATGGATTACCACCTATGTGGTAATTTGTGGGCACTTTGTTTTTGCCAAAGGGGATGACTATATACTTTTTGGTGTTTAGCTTGAGACCATGGCTCTGGCATCAGTTGTCTGTTTCTATGAGGCCCTTTTGGAGGATGCTTGTGTCGGCTGGAGAGTTGATTATGGTGCCCAGTTTGCAGTCATCTGCGAACTTGGTCAGCCACAGTCCTTCCGTGTTGGCCTGTACCTCCGAGAAATATATACCAAACAAGAGAGGTCCCAGGACTGAGCCTTGTGGGACGCCACTTGTAACTGGTTTGGAGTCTGACATGGTTCCAGCAATTCTAACCATGTGGGTTCTGTCCTTGAGCCAGTTTGCAACCCATCTAGTGACATAGGGGTTTATATTTAAGCTGGTGAGCTTATCTATAATGCCCGAATGGGGTATTGTATCGAAGGCTTTTGCGAGGTCCAGATAGGCTGTGTGGACCACCTTCCCTTCGTCAATAGCCTTGGTTTCTGTTTCAAAGAAGTCAACCAGGTTTAAGAGGCAGGATCTGCCCTTAACAAAGCCGAACTGGGTAGGATCCAGTGTCTGTAGGTCCCCAATATCTTTATTTATGAGGTCCATGATGATCCTTTCCATAGCTTTGCAGACCAAGCTAGTCAGGCTTATGGGGCGATAGTTTCCAGGGTCCGTTGAGGCACCACCTTTGTGGAGAGGGACCACTGTTGCTGTACGCCACTCTTTGGGTACATATCCTGTAGTAAGGCTGAGATTGAACAGTAGTTTTATGTTTCGGTTTAGCTCTTCTTGGAGTTCATGTAGGACGCAGCCTGGGACACAGTCTGGTCCCATTGATGTTGTGCTTTTTGCTTTGGAGAGGGCGGCTCCTACTTGAGCATCTGAGATGTCAGGGGGGCAGCACTCTGCTGGGATAGATATTTGCCCTTTTGGTGGGGAGGGGGGGGAGAAGTTTGCACTGAACCTGTCAGCTAGGATGTTGGCAATGTCTGTGGGATCAGTGTATTTTTTGTCATTTTGGACTAATTCTGAGCTTATCTGGGAATTCCCACCCAGGTTCCTAACATAACTAAAGAAAGCCTTGTGATTATCCTTAGTGTCCTGTGCAATTTTTCTCTCGAAGCTGGCCTTTGACGATTTTATGAGTGCCCTTAGTTTTTTGCTAATACTGATCAGAGATGCCTTCCCTTTTTGGGATTTTGCTCTATCATGTAGTAGCTTCCTCCTTCTATTGTATAGTTTGTTTATGGCTGGGGTCCACCAGACAGATCGTCTGCCTTTGGAGGATTGGGTCTTGGTTTTATTTGGGATTGCATGATCCATGCATTCCTGAAGGTGTTCTTAGAATGCATTTATAAAGGATTCTGCAGTCTAGGCTGTATTTTCCACAGGCCCGGGGGCTTTGAAGGATTCCACCTCGGTTTTGAGGAGTGTGAAATTTGCTTTAGAGAAGTTTTTCACTGTGGTTTTCTGGGCAGGGGGTGGGGTCGGGATGTGAATATCCAGTGAGATCAGTTTATGGTCTGATCTTACCAGTGAGGGATACACTTCTGGTCTGGAGCATAGAGTCACCATGTTGGTGATGATCAGGTCCAGTATGTTTTCCCCTCTTGTGGGAGTGGTAACAAGTTGTTCCATAGCATTTGAGTTTATGAATTCTATGAACCTTTGGGCAAGGGTGTTGGAGCTAGAGTAATGCTCCCAATCTGTTTGGGTAGTTGAAGTCGCCCAATATAATGGTGTTCGGAGTGACCTTAATATTTTCCAGTGTTCTCAGGAAGGCCGAGTGGGGTTCCTGGGTTTGGGAGGGTGGTCTGTAGCAGGCTATAAACTGGAAGGCAGTTTTACCCACTGTTAGTTGCACATGGATAGTCTCTGATGCTTCATGCTTTACCACCAACCTGGATGTGTGGGTATCTTTGATGAATATCGATACTCCCCCTCCTTTTGTGGTTTGGTCCAAGTTTTGGGGCTGAAAAGCATGGTATGAGGTATAACCTGGTAGTGCTGGGGTGCTCTCGGGAGTCCTGAACCAGGTTTCCATTACTGCACAGATATCGATGTTCTCCATGCTAAGGAGAGTTTTGAGTGCGTGCATCTTGAGGTTTAGACTTCTGGCATTGAGTAGCATTACTCTTAGTTTCTTATCCCTTGTGATACCTATGGAGGTGGGTTTGTCTTTTGAGCCTTGCCTAAAAAAGGCACTATGGGGGTAGCAAGAGCCTTTGCCAATATCCGAAAGCCCAGGGGTGACAGGTGCAAACCATCCCTAGCAAAGCATCGTGGCTTGTCGTGCATATCATCCCAAGCTCTCAGGCATTGGATCCCCTTTGAATGACACCAATACTTAAGCCAATTGTTGAAATTGATCATCTTGTCTTCATATTGTGGCATCATTCTTGGTGAGGGTAAGATGCTACTCAAGGTCAGGGTCGTTCCAGCCTGGGCTACATGCTCAGAGAGCTCCTCTATGTCTCTTTTCATGTAGTCCAGGGAGGTACGTCTCAGGTTTAGCATTTCACTGACGGTTTATTAGCAAAATTTGTCATTTTCCTGTTCTTTTGGGGATGGAGGAGCAAAACTGCACTTCTGTTTTTGCACAAATAAGGATATGCTGCTATTGTTACTCTCTCTTGTTTTGCATCCAGCCTTATTTTGTGTATGAATGTAATATGGCACAATCACAAAATTCCTGTTGTTTATATTTCAAATATCTAGACTATTTTATGTTTCTCCAGTGGGTAATACTGAAATGCTACCTTTTTTTATCTGGAAACAAGAATTTTTTAGTTATGTAATACTTATGTGTATTGTTCTTCTGTTGAGTTTTCGGACACCTAGGACTATGGCACCCAGGTGTCTCAATCCCTGGACACCACCCTTCAATGACCCTGAGTATCAGATCATTGTGGAAGCTTTTAGACAACTTGGTGCCTTTCTGCTTGAGAGAGGATATGGAGATATGTCAGACAGAATGTAAATTTGGCAGAAGATAGTTGCAGATATGAATGCAGTAGATGTCTACAGCAGGACATATGATCAGGTGCTCCATAGGGCCACCGACATGATCTCATCTGCATGGAGGGGAGCAGCTGCAGAGGCCCATGATCATATGGGTACCAGGGTGGCTGCTTCACAGCAACTAATAGCAAATGAAGAGCTCCTGTCCACTGTCAGGGACCCAGGCCATTCCCAGGAAAGTGCAGAACACCATGTTCGTGACATTGGTGCTACTGCTACAGGGACAACAAGTATATCCCAGGAAGAGCTTCCAGGTAGGCTTATGTATCTCAATTGTTAAATACTCTTGTATAGTAAAATATTTACACCAATACATTAGTTCTGTTTAACATGAATTTGGTTGTGTGGGGGGATTGTAGATTGCTACAGTTGTGCATGGGCTTAAGTTGGACTTGTCATCCAAGTTTTTGTTGAAAGTATAGTTAGTGGACATATCGATAGAAAAATGTTTTACCCCCTGTGTTTCTGTTAATTGTGATGATGTCCTTACCTTTTGCTTAACTTCTTCCAGGAACATCCCACATAGGGAGCCTACAATCATCTGCACATAGTAAGTCAAACATTTTATGTCAGTACTGATGAGCAGTTCAAAGAAATAATTAGTTTGTGATGTTGGTGCTAAGACTGTTGTGTGTATTGCTGTACTGTCTGTAATCGTGGCACCACTGTTAATTTGTTAACATATATTGGACTATAGTAGTGTAGGTATTAATTTCTTCCTGTGTTTATTGCTTATTATCACAGGTGATCCTGACAGTGTAAGTGTGGGACTTCTACCACTTGATGTCAGGTTATCAACATACTCTGATGATCATGGTGGCCAAACAGAGGCACAGTCATTGTGTGCAGAAGTTGAATCTAACATGGAGGATGATGTACAGCTATCCCCTGTAATTCAATTGGACACAGCCAGTAGGCCTATGCCTACCTATACCAGTGAGCCTTCAGATATTGGACAGGTAGAAGGTGAGACAATCAATGAGGGAAGTTTGGTTACTGATGATTCAGTGCGTGTTGACTCTGGCCATAGCCAAAGTGTGGGTGAGGTGCCACACAAGAGGGTTGTTTGGGGTGTTTCATGGAGGCCTGCTGTCCATCCTCCACCTGATCCAGTTGTCTCTTCCTGTGCCACTCAAAGTATGTTTAGGGCAGTTATGGAACCATATGCATGTTCCCATAGGTCCTCCAGAGAAATGTTTAGGGATGTAGATGAGGCATAATCTGACATACGTGACTGCCTTCACCATGTTGCTGATTCAATGGATCTGATGAATGACAGGTTGGAATGGGTGGTGTCTGTGATGAGACTTCTGCTGGGAGGGGAATGGCATATTTATGGGCATAGATTAGCCACATCATCTGCTGTTAGCCGATGTAGCCGAGTCCAATCATGATCCCATAGTGGCAGTACTTCCTCTGTTCCATCAGTGGTTGAGCTGTCCACACCCAGACAAGGCAGGCCATGGAGTCATTGTCCTGGGCATCCTTGTGAGGAGAGCTCATCCAGCAGACATCAGTCACATTCAGGTAGCAGCATACATTTGATGGTGGGTGTGGATGTGCCAGTACAACTCCTGGCAGAGCCAGTTCTCATGGTCGGTTATGACAATGATGGATGAACTGCCACCTCTACCATGCATGGCTTACACCTGTCCTACATACCAAATGTAGAGCTAGCACAGAGTTTGGCTGTGTTGATGAAGACACTCACACTCCAGTTTCACCTGGAGGACCCATACAGACACACACACACACACACACACACACACACACACACACACACACACACACACACACACACACACACACACACACACACACACACACAGCAGTTACATGGTTCAGCTGTGAAGCTTAAAACTCATTTTGTCTCACTGGCCATTTGTTAGTTTATCCAGATGTCTGTCTGCTTCTCTTTCTTACTCATACACGCTCACTAATTTGTGTATCAGCCGAGGCTTCCTGACTCCTCCCTCCATGCAACACCCTGTGCAAGTGATGATAACTGTGTCATATCCCTATTTTCTATCTTTTGGATTCAGGGATACATAAGCTTTGCGTCTGCTGCTCAGGGTGTATTGGTGACTTAGTGTTTAGTATATCTGCACTTGTGATGTTGAATTGATAATTGTACCATTGACATATTGATCTTAGAAAGTTAGACAGTTGACAGCATCAGACTTTTTTGCTTCAGTATTGTTAATGATCTTGTGAGGGTTGTGAAGTCTGAAAATGAAATGTGTCTCATTACTTTCTAATTTCTCTCGTTAATGATTTTACAGTACAAACGTATGATGCTAAACTGAGGATGTCCGGTGACTGTCAGTACTTTTGAGAGGTATGACTGTGTGAATCTTTGATGTCTGAGGCCTACTACTTAATAATGGACTCATGTAAGTCACATAAATCTCTGCTGTCACATGTTAAGGTCATTTCTGTAAAAATTACCAACCTTTTACTTGCTTACACTACCAAGTACCAACATGCAAGGATATGACATTCATTCGTATTATTACACAATACACCCAGGTTCAACATTTACCTTGTAAATTCAGCAGTTGCAACAGTTTTAGTTCAGGGCTGACTCTGTCTGATGCCAGCAGTACACAACCATTATATGGGTAGGTAAAGGATGTTAGCATTGCATGGCATCAATGTTACTATATGTATGTGCATAGGAGGAAGGTTTTAGCCCCTCAGGTGGTGAGTGAATGAGCTTTGTGTTGCCTCTTAGCCAGTGCAAGGACATATTAAGCACTCATATGTCTGCCTACACCCCAAACAACCATTGGTTACCCCTCTGGTTCCTCACCAGCATCTGGCTGTGGTAACCTTGGCATTTTTGGTGGGATATGTGTTACTTCCCTTTGTTGATCTTGCTGAAGCTGTTTTCTTAGGATAATGGCATGTAGCATGGTGCATAAAGTGAATATTTCAGTATATGTACATGGATTGTACTGCAGGACTCCCCCAGATGCATCTAGACACCAGAACTGCAACTTCAGCAGCCCAAACAGATGCTCTATGATATTTCTGGTTTGAGCATGTGCCTCATTATGACATTCTTCAGCGGGTGTGTGTGCATTTCTGATGGGCGTCATCAGCCATAATTCCAGTGCATAACCTGCATACCCCAGTAAATGACCTTGTGGGATATCCCACCTAGTGAACATCTGATACAATAGTTGTGCCATATATGTCAGTAGTGGTAACTGCTTGGGTTGACACTGCATATGTTCAAGATGATTCCTTTGGCATTACACATGGCTTGACAGTTAATAGAGTGGAAGCCCTTTTTATTCATGTAGAGCCTCCCCTGTTCCCTGGGTAGTGCCTTAATTTCTATATGTGTGCAATCTATGGCACCCAGTACTTCAGGGTAGTGTGCTACAGGATAGAACTCCTGCATATTTCTGGCCATGTCATCAGGAGTACGGGGAAAATATATTTGGTCACTGGCATGTTGGCGCATAGCATTCAGGAATTGATGGAGGATCCTGGATGGTGATGCCTGTGACGCTCCCAGCATGTTTCCTGTTGGTCTGTGAAAGGTACCTGTGGCTAAAATTCTAAGTGCTACATATGCCTTTGTCTCCACTGGTATGGGTACCCCTTGGTTTGCTCTGACTCTGGGTTGAGGATGACAAAGGTTGCAGAATTCCTGCAGTGGGTCTGTATCAAGCCTGCAGCACTCTACAATTGCAATCTAATGTCGATTGTGATAAGTTATATGAGATCTGAACACTCTTCTCCTTCTAAACCTTGGTCTATTACAGGCAGAAGCAGCATATACTTCAGGCTGTTGCACACACACATGAATTAAAGCAAAAGCAGCCCCTTACATTGTTTTTGTGTAGACTCCTTTCCATGGCTATATTCCAATAGGTTTTGGAATTTGCAGGGAAAACAAGCACTATGTCTGCATGGTAGCTTTTTAGCATGTTGAATAGCTTTTCCATCTTGGATTGGTTGATTAGCATACAATTCAGCTGCTTATGCTGTAATTAGCATGTCATGGTGTTTACCTTGTTTGAACAGCTCTACACACTGTATAGAGCCACTAACTGAATCTAAAACAGTATGCTACAGTGTGTGCGTCATGGTGCGACATGCATACCATTTAAACGGACCATGTAGGCTTTATTGAATCTGGCTGATTATGTAATCAGCAAGCTGGTAAAGTGTACTGTGATTCTAGAGGGAAGGGAAGTTCAAGCTCTATCAAGGATGTAGGCTCATAGGAATTTACTAAGCTATTTGTGAGGTATTTTTTAGAACTTATTTTATGTGCACAAATAACCAGGAGATGAGCAGAACAAGGATATGTTGGGACATTTACATGCCGCTCCCATCCATGAGAGACAAGGGTGAATTTTCAGTTACCCATCCATTCCTACAAATTGCATTTGAATAGAGTAAGAGAAACACTTTGCTTTATGTGGAGTGGAAGATCACTCCAAAATATTTCATTTATTTTGCAGAAGAGATTTAGTTTCCCTTCAGCATGTGCATATGCCACTCTTAGATTTGTGAAAGTGTAAGATGTCTGACAGGACAGAGTCTGTTAAGGATATATATGAAAGGTAGATAGTTTTTATGATTTAGATCCTTGGTTTTCTTAATGACTAAGCCTTGCTGTCATTCCAGCTGTGACAAGTGCTTGAACAAGAGTATACCAAAAAAAGTGTTATACTCAATGATCACTTAATGAGTACTGAGTATGGAGGAATGATTATATCCCTGGATCTGGACATCAAACCTTTAGATATAAGCTGTATAATGAAAAAGAACTTCTTTAAAATAATGGATATGTATTCATCAAACAACAGTTCTTTATTGACATAGGTTCCAAGATTTCAGAATATGGGATCAAATTTCAGAGGTGTGTTGTAAATGTCACAGTTGCAAGTACAGACATGCTTGCTAAAATATGTTATTATACATTTACTGGTATTTAGTTTGAATCCATGGTTTTGACACTATTTGTTTGGGCGAAACCTGTTTGGGGGATTGAAGTGTCCTCTGGGGAGTTTATGATGGCACCAAGTTTGCAGTCATCTGCACATCTGGTCAGTGGCAAACCCTTAACAATAGCTTTAACCTCTGAGAAGATAATGCCAAAGAGGAGTGGTCCAAGAACTGAACCATATGGTACACTGCTTGTGGCAGATGTTTTGGAGGAGCTATAGCTGCCCACTCTTAATGCCTGGGTTCTGTTTGTGAGCAAGTTTGCTATTCAATGAGTTACACAGAGAGTTACATTTATCTCAGAGAGTTTATCTACAATACCTGAGTGTGGAATGGTGGCAAACTCTAGACATGCAATAGGTATTGATGTGCCCTCATCCATTGTATAGAAGATTTTTCGAAGAAGTTGCCCTGTTCAGCCTAGGTCAGGAGGCTGTAGGTTAGCTATATCCTTATTTATTATTTTCATAATAATCCTTTCCATATCATTATAGATAAATCTGAACAGGTTTATGGGTCTATAATTAAGCAATTCTGTGAAAGCCCCAACTTTATCCAAGAGAATAGCCGTTACTGCCCTCCATCCATCTGGCACAAAGACTGTTCTGAGGCTAATAATGAATGACAAATAAAGGGGGTTTAACAAATTGTGTCTCAGGCTGAACAGCAGGCAGTCTGGTATGTTGTCTGGCTGTAACACGTATGTAAGCATAAGATTAGCACCAACTAAAAAGTGGAGGTAGTATGCATTCACAGTGATAGAAAATACTATCACCATACAATGCCGAACTTCAAACAGTTCTGCGAAAATTGTTGCATACCATGGCTGTAACCCTTTATCTGACTCATGAGATAATACTGGGAAAAGGTTTTCCTCATTTTAAGGCACTAAGGAAAATGGGAGGATGATTCAACAGTCAGAGGGTGGCAGGCTGACACACATATCAAGGAAGAGACAGAGGAACAGCGGGCTTGATAAACCCACCGAGTGTAAGAATTGGGGGAAGCACGATAGTGTCTCTTATAGAAGTCTTAAAGTAAAACCATAAAAAAAGAGTTGGCATAGAAGTTATAAAAGGGGATAGCATTTGGTTGTGGTCAGATAGTGAAAATGATCTTGTATGTTATGAGAAAACTGTCCCAAAGATGGCAGAATGGATACTCAAAACTGTAAAAGATGTCAGTATAGACACTAAGAACAAACTGATAGAAGACACTGAGGTACTATGGGAATGGAGAAGGGAATTTTTGCCCTTAGGGATGTCTGCAAGCAGAGATTAAGAAAATAGGCAAAAGGGGGAATGGAATTTACTGGAGAAAGTAAACAAAGGGGATCAAAGTACTAGCAGCAAATTACTAGAGAGAAAAAAGTAACAGATAAGGATAAACCAAGCTGATGTTTGGACTGCAGGATAGAGTCTACCTTCCCCAGGCAGAGATTGTTATTATAGTATAAGCAAAAGAAAGGGATAGAGGATACTAAGTGAATGATCATGTCTGGTAGAGTTTTTATTTGCATCTAGAATAGCAGCTGCTGTTGAAAAGGTGCAATTAGTAGGGCATATAAAATATTGCATGATGACTATGAGAATTAATAATAGGAGATCAGAAAAGATTGGGAAGAGAGATTGGAAAGGCAATTTACAAAGGAACAATGAGAAGACTTCTGTATGACTCTCAGCTATGTGGCAAATTCCAGAAGGCTTAGTATTTTTGCTTGGAAGTGTTTGCATAGATATTTTTTTAACCCAAGCAAACTTCAGAGAATATTTCCTCTGGTAGACAACAAATGTTAGGATGGAATGGGAAAGAAAGAGGTAATTGTGAATAAGTATTTCTCACTTTCTCTCATTTCTGCGTATTGCTCACACCCATTTAATCTCGACTCTCTTCTATGCCTCACCCATATACACTAATCTGTCTAAAAACAACCTTAATAAAATGGAAAATTCCTATAATAACATAGCCAGATTCGCTACAGGCAACCCTTTCAGAACCTACCAATGTTAAAATTTAAAACAACTAGGCTGGTTTGAATTCCAAAATCAGCTTAAATTCCACCAACTGACCATTGTCCATAAAACTCTATACCAACCTACAAATACCCCAGTACTATCTATCCTCATCATCCCCTACAATAATCTCAAGAGCCTACGATCTTCACATAAGCTTCTTGTCAAAATTTGTAAATCAAATAACAGGGCTGGGGACTCTCTAATGTAATACTGTTGGGAAATCCTGGAACCTTCTTCCCAGTGAACTTTCCTCACTTCCCTCTATATCAGTTTTCAAAACAAATTGTAAACTTTTCCTCAAAGCACACTGGCTGTGCCCCTGTACTGAACCTGACTGATCAACTAGCTCTTCTTACTAGGCTCAGCCTACACTCCTCTTCTCAATAAATAAGAACCTATCTTAATAACAGCAAACCTTCTCCTTCCACATACTATTACTTACATCTTCTTAATTTCTTCAATGTGAATACTTTTGTACTACTGAATTGTTGATAATTAGATGCCTTCTCCCTTATATATTATGTACTGAAACTGTATGTGCATTATACTACTTATACCTGATTATACTTCACTGTGTTATGGTCTTCTGACCTCTTTGATTATTTCCCACTAATGTACCTGTCTTTGTGCATTGTTTACCTCAATTTGTATATATGGTTTTGTTACTGTTATTGTTTTCATTCGGAGCTTATGTCCCCGGGCCTCTACTGAAAATGGACATATATCCAGTTAGACTAGCCTGGTCAACAAATGTAACATAAAATAAAAATAAAAATAAAAGAAATATTTGAAAGTGTAAGGAATTGGCAGACTTTAAACATTCTTTACAGGCTACATAGTCAAAAATGTTTGGGGTGCAAATAGATTTAGCTAAGAAAATTATTCTTTTGAGTTGGGGCGTGGGATCTTTATTGCATAGACATTGCGAGACATTACTGAGTTTAATAGGTTCGGAAATTCATGTGTTAGTACTAGGTTAATTGCCCTTGTGGGCCATTTTAAGCCTAGATAAATTTCCAGTTTGTTGCTTGGAATTGCCAATTCCATTTGTGTTTTGATTAATCCTTCATGGACTATATTTGTTTTACCCCTAACAATAATAACTAGGGTGATACTATACGTATTTGGAAAGTCCCCAAGAGTAGGTTAAAAACATTTAGCAGTTGCCTCTGTCCATTAACAGTACAGAGATAAACCCTCCAAGTTGTGCTTGTATTTGGACAGTGATGAGCTTTGTTTCTCATGACTGGGGAGGTTGTCCCAGAGCATTGGTGTGCTCTGCAAGATATACTTGTCTCTCCATACTGGTCTGTTGATGCTACAGAAAAGGTTTAGATTGGGACTGAGTATTTTTGATGCCACTTAACTTGCTGATGTGTAATAGGCCCATTAGTATTTGATCAGAGAATGCCTTGCATGCCAGACACAGGTAATCTCTTGCCAGTCTGTAAGAGACAGAGGTAAGTGACAGAGCTTTGAGGTGGCTCATGTAGGGCAAAGTGTTCAAGTTTAATACTGCTTTTGTAAGGTATCTCAGGGGATATTCCAGCTGTTGCATGTGTCTGGAGAGATGCAAGTCAAAGGAAGTGTTATACTCAATGTTTGGCCTTACGAGGGCTGTGTAAAGTGGGACAATAACATTACCGGACTTAAAAGCAATCCCTTTATTAATAAGTTGTAAAATATAGAAGGATTTCCTCACCATAGCAGACATACATTGGTCAAAAGATAGGCCCTGAACAACTGGGTCAACTCTTAATTGTATATTATCAATGTGTAATGTGTTTATTTGGTATTTCACTTTAAATCATGATTGTGGCACCAGATATTTGCTTGGCACAACCCTTCCAGCAAGATGGTGAAGTCTTTTTGGGATTTGATAACTGCACCTAGATTGCAGTCATCTGCAAACTTAGTTAGACAGAGTAGCAAAACAAAAAATATATATGGTAGCAGGATAAAGGTTGGTAAGACAAAAATAAGAATAAAATAAATGAAGAAATGCCAAACCAACAGGCTAAAATCCAGGAACTTTAATAGATGTATCCAAAAGAGTGGTAAGCACTTTCATGGTGACCACACCGCTTCATCAGACAACATTAACTAAGAAATACAAGTCTTTTATACAAAGTGTGACCAATAAAACACCCTTAATTATGATGTCATCAAAAAGTCACAAAATTTTTAAAAGAACACATACTGCAGAAAACACATTTGTGTTATCATGAATAAAAACAACTATAAAATGTATGCAAAACATATTACTCTTATAAAAATATATATGAAAATAAAACATATTAGTTATGTCTAAGTCTATGTCCTTTTAGGAAGGGTTTCAGAGAAAAAAATCATTTAGACCAGGTGTTTTTTCTGCATTCAACAATAAAATCCACTTCTGTTCTACAGTCTCCGTGTGTTTTTTAAAATCACCTCCTCTTAAATTAATGTCTAAAACTTGCAATACAAAGAACTTAAATGAGTGTGTAGTACCATGGCTCATAATATGTGCTGCTAAGGCATTACTATCTTTTTTATTCTTTATTTATGTCTCTCTGATGTTCAAGGACCCCATCCTTAGAGGGTCTATTTGTCTTGCCAACATAAAATGCATGACATAGTTGAAAGAAAGAAAAATATACAAGGTTACATGTTTTGCAGTCAGCATAAAAATCAACATTAATTGTGAATCTTAAAACTGGGTGTGTGTATGACAGACAGGTGAAAATAAATTTACAGGCTGAACAACTTCTGCAAAGAAATGTACCAAACCTGTCAGATAATAGGTTCCCTTTCTCTAGTATATTGGACTTATAACAAAGATGTTGCTTGAGGGATTTGTTGTTTTATTCTGAAAGGACTTTGCATATGAGCCTGGTCTGACTTATGGGCTAGTAATTGTCTGAGTCCATGGAAAATTTTTGCCTTCTGTAGAGGAATTACTGTTGCCATTCTTTATTCACTTGGCATGAAACCCATACGGAGGCTGAACAATGTTATTAGGGATGTGGCTGAATCTTGCTTCATGCCATTCAATATGCAACCAGGGATATTGTCAGAACCCATTGATTGGATAGATGTGCGTGTGTGTGTGTGTGTGTGTGTGTGTGTGTGTGTGTGTGTGTGTGTGTGTGTGTGTGTGTGTGTGTGTGTGTGTGTGTGTGTGTGTGTGTGTGTGTGGAGAAGGGTAAAGTCTAAGATGAATTTATAGTCTGTAGGTTAGCTATAGCTTTAGCATCAGTAAAGATAACATCATTCTCAGCAACCTTAGAGCATTGCTGCATTGTGCTGGTGAGTTTGCAAACATAATTAAAAAAGCCTTGTGTTTTTCTTTAGCTTGGTGGCTATTTTCAACTCAAATTTGGCTTTGGTGGACTTAATTAAGCACCTGAGTTGTTTGCTTAATTTAATGATGAGAGTTCTATGATTTTGGGTATCACTCTTCTTACTTTTGGCTCAAATTGTCTTCTTTTTATTGTATATCTTGTTGATATTATAATTCCACAGGGGGTGGGGGTTATTTCTGGGGTTTGCTGTGTGCTTGTTTCTGAAGGGAACAACTGCATCAATGGAGCTGTTTTACATCCTGGTACAGTTTGGTGGTACAAGATTCTGCATATGCAGCAGAATTTTTTGGGTTTGGTGGGGATCTGAAGCTTGCCAATGAAACACTTAGGAGTAGATCATTTACCTTAATAACATTTCTAAAGAAGCTTTGATTAGAGTAGGCCTCTGCTTTGAGTTTTATTTCAAAGGAGATATTTTATGATTAGACCTAGCAAGAGATGATGAAATGCTAGGATGGTGCAAGATGCCCTCATATTATTAAGGACAAGGTCTAAGATGTTGTTACCACGAGTGGGTACTCTTGACTAATTGTTCCAAAGCACTTCTATTTACAAAGTACAGGAATCCCTGTACTTGTGCACTCATGAAGGGGTAGGTTTCCCAGTCTATAGCTGGGTAGTTAAATCACCTAGGAAAATGTTAATAGGTTTAATTCTGAGGGACTCCAGTTTTTGTAGATTGGATTTGTGGCTTTCATAAGTCATAGAGGGTCATAGAATGAATTCTATAGCCAGCTAATATAAGGTGAGAGTACCTCCTAATAGTGGAGTGGACCTATAGAAGCTCTGCTGCTGAAGCTGCTTTGATTTTAATCTCTCATGAATGAAGACTGAGACACTGCCACCTTTTTTCCTCTCCTGTAAAATGGCTGTTCTAAAAGTGTGGAAGGCATTATAGCCATGCACACCCAGAGTATTTGACACCATTTTAAACCATGTCTCAGACACTACACAGATGTTTACATTCTCCAGGGTGAGGAAGGCTTGCGTTAGTAGAATGTCTAGTTTAGGCTCTAGCACTGATTAGTAACACCTTCATATTTTCCTTTGCTTGTTTCATCATGTTAGTAATTTTATCTGGCTGGCATTGCCTAAAAAAAGACACTATCTGAGTGAAGAATGCTTTTGCCAATATCTGAAACCTAGAGGGGAGAGGTGCAGTCCATCCCTGTTGAAGCAGCATGGTTTGTTGAACATATCCTCCCATGCTGACATATATCAGATTCACTTAGAATGACACCAAAGAGTTAGTTGATTAGTAAAGTCACTGATTTTTGCTCATATTGCATCAGGTTTTGGAAAAGATGGAATGCTGCTCAAAGCTAGACTCACACCTGCCTGGGATGCATACTACCAGAGTTCTATCATGACTCTCTTCATGTAGTCCTAGGAGGTATGTCTCATGCCATTGACACCCACCTGTACCTGTTGTTCAAAGAGATGAGTGCGCGTGTGTGTAATCTGACAAATTGTCGCACCAGATAAGTAGCTAACCATCACTGTTTCTTTTCTCAGCCTGATAAGATATGCAGCTGTATGTCTTACAATGGAGTTACAAATAAATAGAATGTTTGGTTGGATAGATCCTGCTTTACGAGCTCAGCATCCATAACTTTGGTACTACTTGCACTACATGTGGTAATGAGTTTTGTAAGTCTTGGGCGTTGCTGAGGGTGCTTTATGCCTGTGTTGCATACTAGTGGCCTTTGGGACTTAGACAAGTTAATGTTTAGAACTTCCTGATGATTCTGATGCCTGAGCTGTCTATGTATGAGATTTTTGCCTCCAGTGACAATACACAATATATACATGCAGATCTCATATTCTGTTGTTTAAATAATAGGTGATCATCAGCCAGCAGGACAATTTCCCGACTGGCTGCTAAAAACAATTAGTAGAAAATGGAAAATAAAATCTAAACCAAATATTACTGAAGTACTGAGTGTTATAAAGATTGCAAAAGAACTGGAGATGAAATATTTAGAAAAGGGGTGGAAGCAAAATATTAAAAATAAATGAAATTTGTTGGAACAATGCATGAAGAATAATGCCCAGGACAAGGCTGAGGTTTAAGGGGAAGATAGGAACTGAGCAATGTTTTTTATAGTGATTTTTTAAATGTCTACTGCTATTTTACAGTTGTGTATAAGAATCTACCTAATGAGCAATTATAACGATACACATTTTGTGAATAAAGGTACTAATGTCATTACAGTGCAAAATTTGTCTGCATCAAAGGTAAAACATATCATCAGTTTTATTTTTGGATGTTTATTACACCAGTAATTAAGTGAAACTGATTCTGTAAATACTTTTTCAGCGTTTCTTTTTTTTTAAGTTTGATTTCTTTCACTATTAAATAGAAAGGAAAGGCAAAAAACAATCAAAAAAAAAAAAAAGAAAGAAAAAGCATGGACCCTGTGAACATAAAGTAATTAGTCCTGATATTTTCTACAAGTGATAGTTCCTTTTTGAAAACTGTATATTCTTAAAAAGTAGCTTGTCAAAGAATGTATCTCAGGTAAGTGATACGATGAATAATCTGAAATTCACATACATGATGTATACATGTGTGTGTTCGTGCTTGTGCATGCCCGAGTGTGTTTTGAGAAGTACGGTAAGCACAGCAGTTTACAAGTGAAATGTAAATGAGTAGCAAAGATAGTAACGGTTAAAACAACTGGAGCTGGGATCTTTAGAACAGGGTAGGAGCAAATTACCTAGGAAAAATGGGAAATGGGAGATCAGTACATGTAATAGAGGAATGAGGTTTAAAAGAAGGCAGGATTTGAATGAGCTATGTAATGGCTGATTGAACTGGATATATTATAAGTGATGTGTAATATCTGCAGCTACAGTTGTGTCAGCACGGTTTGTAATGTATAATGTTTGCAATTGAGATTGTGTGTCACTATGTTTATTTTCATTTATATAAAGGTAAGATTGCCTGTATCATAAATGACAATTTAATAAAAAGGTTTCTTGTTTAAGAAAAGTTCACGTTATGCATATGCACTATTTTTAGTGTCATAGATAAGTACAAGGCCAACCAGAAGCCTTGTCGGCCATTTTGAGCCTAACCAATTTCCCTTTTTGTGCAAGAATTAACCTATCCCATTTCATTAGAGACTGGCCTTACCTAACACATGGTCAATAATTATATATTACCTCTAATGAGAATAACTAGGATCATGCTATAAACAATGGCACTGTAAATCGGATACAGCACAGGAGACTTATTCAACCTTTAAACATTTTTGTTCCCTTTTGCTAATACTAATTGGTAGTGCTTTTTAATTGATTAGGATTTTGTAGCATTTAATTGTTTTTTACTAGTTTTTTAATCATTTATTATTTGTTTTCTAAAGCTGTTTGATTCTGTGTACATTTCTGATGATGTTCTGAGATTAAAAGGGAATGAAAGCACTTAACTTTGGAATATCTCTTGTGATGCATCAGATTTATAATGCCATTTTTTTAAGCATTGATGGTATAGTTATTTTGTGGTTTAGAATCATGCCATAAATACTGTGAGGGGGACACATGCATGGGATAAAGCATTTAGGAACGTTCTCTGTCCATTAGTAGTACAGGCGGTAGTCCTGGTACAATTTTTTTTTTGTTTCCCATCCATAGATCTAAGTTGCACTTGAAAATGGACTGGGATGAGCTTTGCTTTATGTGGATGGGGAGTCTATTCCAGAACAGTGGTATTTTCAGTGAGATATGCCTGTCCCTCCAAACTTACCTGTTGATGTGCAGAAGAAGTTTAGATCCCTAGCTGGAGTATTTCTGGTGCCATTTGACTTGCTGATGTGCAATAAATCTATCAGTATTGGGTCGGATGATGATTTTTATGCCAGACACAGGTTACCTCTTAGCAGTCTGTTGGACACCAAGTATAGTGACAAGGCTTTGAGTATTTCTCATATGCTGTATACGATTATATTATAGCATTTCTCAAATACTTTGAGCATTCCTGAACCATTGTTACATAGCAATTTTCAGTCTATTGATCTTAGCACTATAACTACTATAATATAACCATTAGACTAATTATTCCCAAATGTAATAGTAACATTTTGCTTGGCTCCTTATTGAAATATTGGCACTTGAAATGCAAGTGCCAAAAAGCTAAAAAAAAAAAAAAAGACTATAAACCTGGAAAAGAGTGAATCCTGAAAAATCACCCTTCTCCTTAATACTTCTTTTTGCAGGAGGTGGCAAGCCCCCTCTCCACCCTCCCCATGAGCATAAAAATCCTACCACATCCCCATCCTCCAAACTTATATATACCAATACTGAGATTGTCACACCTTGGAGAAGAGGAAATATTCCAATAAATGGCAGGTCGGACTTTATATAAATATATATATATATATATATATATATATATATATATATATATATATATATATATATACATACATGCATACATATATGTCTAGTCTTATAACCATTCAGTCTCTGTGTTTCAGGACTTGGTCTGGTGGGTCCCAGCATTTCAAGTGGTTACCATTTCACTTTTGTTTCTTAAATTAATTTTTATCTGACAATGAGGTATTCATTAATTATCATAAACGGTGCTTTGTGCAGTATCTGAAATTATGAATATATGTAATCACAGATAGATTCACACTAATAAAATAGTGAATATTTTGTAGTTGCACACCATGAGCTTCAGTCTTAAGAACTTGTGTTATTTACTGTATACACAAAACTGAATATTTATAATGTCCAAACTCTATAGTCCAAATCAAAATTTTATATAGTTCTTTAGAATATTTAATGGGTATTTCATGTAGCATTTTTTGATTCAAACCAGAATATTCATATTGTCAAACTCAGCACAATATATAACATTTCCCTTGTATAATCTATTACTTGGCAGACATTGGCGATTTATAGTCACTGATCATTGTTAAAAAGAAAATGGATATGTATGTAGTGTCTTTCGGCTTTTCCCGGTTAGGGGGTCGCCACAGCGGAACTCCGGTCCGCTAATGATTGGCAGTAGATTTTTACATGCCAAGTTGGCAGCTCTGACACACAACCTTCAACGAAGGTATGCCCATTGATGCATGTCTCCACACAGAAGACGCTCTAGCTGAGAATCAAACAGGACAACGTCGTACTGTGAGGCGACAATGCTACCGCAGCACCACCACCACGTTAAAAAATGAAATATTGAACATGTCACTATGGCTTGTTTTCTTTTATATTAATGCATATGTACAAAAAAACTGAGGTAAGAATCAGTTCAAGACAGAGGTCTGCACAAGAAGTGATAGCACAGAAGGACAGATAAGAGAGGTGCTTACGTGAGGACCTTCAGAGCCAAGTGAGTAATAAGAGTGAACTAGGCAGGAACATATAGAGTTCTGAACCAATTTCTGTTGATGTCAAACACGAAACTCAGGTTAAGGCAGACTTCAAGCAACAGGTATCTGCATCTAAGGGACAGAGTAAAAGTGAAAAGGCTTGTTATGAGATATCATTTGCAGAGTGAGGGTCAACAAATGGAAAATAATCCACTCACACTAAAACAGAAGGACAAGCTAAAGGAAATGAGACATTTCAAGAGTTCTCTTCTGAGAACAGAGAAAATTAATCAGAAGCTGACTTGTGTCTAAAATTACCCATTGTAGGGAAAGAAGGTGGCTGCTGTGGTGCAGCGGTTAGTGTTGCCGCCTCAAAGCAAGAGGCTCTCTGTTTCAGTCCTCAGCTGGGGTGCCTTCTGTGCAGAGTCTGCATATCCTCCCTGTGGTCCTATGTGTTTCTTACAGGTGCTGTGGTTTCCTTCCACATCCCAAAGACATGCTGTTGGTGGACTGGACACTCTAAATTGGCCCTAGGCGTGAGTGCGTGCATGTGTGTGCCTTCTGTGGAAGGTTGGGCACCAGACTGGCAACTCGACACTGTAAAAACTCCACTGCCAATCATGAGCAGACAGGTGATCTGCTGTGGTGACCCCTAACTGGGAAAAGTCGAAAGAAGAAGGGAAAGAGGTAGAAACTGGAGTGCCAGTCTTTTGAGGGCTGGGAGTACACTTACCACCTTAAGAGTTACTGATGGAAGTAACCATGAGTTAGTGGATTTATAAGTAAGCCAGATAAACTTTAAAAAACTCAATGAGAAGATTGTACTTCAAGTAGAGCAAGGGAAATATAGCATAGGTTATGGGGAAGATAGGGAAGATAATGTTTCCTTTACTTCTTACCGCTATTTTCAGTTAAATGATGACCTCTTATATAGAGTTTGCAAAGAAAGAGAAGATATTCCATATCCTTTGCTAGTGCCAAAACCTTATAGACGAATAATAATGAAGTTAGTCCATAGTCACTTGTTAACAGGTCACTTAGAGATGGACAAAATTAAGGCAGTAGTACTAGCCCGATTTCATTGGACAGACATAATGAAACAGACAGAAAATACCTGTGCTTCTCTCTAGATGTCAAGAAAGATGCTGTCTCAGGTTAAAGAGCCTACTGACCTCAATGCCTATGAGAAAGGTGTCATTTAATGCTTAACGCATTGCCATGAACATTGTGGGCCACTAGAAAACCATATCAATGAGTATTAGCTCATACTAATAATACCGAACTAAGCTACAAACTCCAGAGGCAGTAACTTTATGCAAAGCTAATGCTAAGGTTCTTGCCATAGAAGTGACATTATTATTTTCCAGAGCTGGTGTCTCTAAAGGGATGCTTACAAATACAGGTAATCACTTTATGTATAAGGGTTTTCTATCAGTTATGCCAAGTGTTTTAAATTCAAATTGTTGAAGACATCAGTCTACCATTCACACACTGACAGATTAGTAGGGAGATTTAATAATATACGTAAGTCCATGCTATGGAAGGATATTGATACAGTTGGAAAAAATGGGGCAAGTTGTTGTCCTACATGCTGTTTGGTGTAAGAGAGGTGTCACAAGCTTCATCTAGATTTACATAATTAGATCTTTTCTATGACAGCCATCAGAGAGGACTCATTGACATTGCCAAGGAAACTGGTGATGAAGAGAAGACACTATGTAAGAATACAATAACACACTATGTTACTTTAAGAGGTAAGCTAAATCTGTTAATGTCCATAACAGAGCACACAGAGATCCCAGGAGATGCAACAATGAGTTTATAATAAAAATGTCTGACTTTGGCTATTCAACCCAGGATACTAGTATCAGTGTAAGTGCCATCTAGGGAAAGTAAACTCCTGACCAAGTGGCAATACAACCTCAAACAGTTACAAGAGTAAGCACAGCAGATTAAGGTTAGACAGCCAGGAAAGAGAAAGACAGAGCAATTTCGTCACCTTAATATAGTGAAATCATGGAAAGGGATATAACATTCTATAATGAGCTTACAAGCTGAAGTTCATATAGGAGAAAACAGATATTCTCTCTCTAAAGTGCAGTTTGAGGAAGCCTTGCTAAGAATACAGAGATGGAAGTAGACAATCTCTGATAAGAAATAAAGGGTTATATTCAGAAATGCCTGTGAGAACTAAACTGATAAAATGTAACAGTGAGACAATACATGGAAAGAAGGTTAGCCAAAGACATTACAGAAGTACAAATGTTTAAGTTAGGAGTGACAGAAGGGTAAAAAATGAGTGACGCAAGCCCACAGTGTTCGTTCCTAAACCTAACAACAATTTAATATTTTGTAATAACTTTAGGAAACTGATAAGCATATTAACATTTCAAAGCTATCACATGCCCAGAACTGATGAGTTGACGGAGATCCTTGGAAAGGCCAGATACTTAACTACAATAGTCTTAGCAAAAGGGTATTTGCGGATGTCACTTTATTCCATCTGCCAAAGAAAAAACAGCTTTTGTAACCCCTGATAGTATGCAGTGTCAACAGGTCTATATAAAGTCCCAGCTACCTTTCAAAGGTTGATGGATATAATAGTGAACATCACTGCTGATATGCTACAGCACACCTGGATGAAGTAATCATTCATTCAGATGAAAGCAGCGACTCTGGGTTAATGGTGTCTAAGGAGTTGATTGAGAAGTACAGTTCTTATATTCTTATCTATGAGCCAGAATTTCTGAATGCTGACACAGAAATAAGAAATGCACTTCACAATTTTAGAATTTGTATGTGGTAAATCTGTATCAAGATATTCGCTACAAATGCAGCAATCAGCTTGTTACAGTTTAAAAGTAGTGAGGAAGTCCTTTTTTACTCTTCATTTGAAGATCTGGGGAGATAGGAATGGGGTTTGGCATGGATGGTCAGGTTAGGGGTACAGATTGTTATTTATTTATTTATTTATTTATTGATCTATCTATTTATTTTTGTTCTTCTTACTGAAGAACTGATGGTATGGGAGACCAGCGAACCAGGACTGAATGCTAGACCAATGTTTGAATCCATCATACAGCCAGGCTTGCCTGTAAATGGTAGCAAAGTGAGCAAGGTACAGCATATGAAGAGAAGTGGTAAGACCACAGCCAGGAAAAAAATAATTAAATAATGGACTGCACCCTCCATTTAAAGTGAATCCTCACACTTTCCATAGCCAATGTAAATAACCAACTATTTGCAATGTAAGTAATTGCCTTACCATAAACCACAACAAAGTTTACAGTGTTTAAAGAAAAAAAAAGTTATTTTTGCAAGTAATTTTTTAGACAACCACTGTACCTTAAAATTTTTCTTGAGGCTGAAAAACCCCGACATAACATTGTATAAAAGTGAACCCACAATGCTTCACTACTCACATTAATGTATAAGCTACTGTTTTTCCATGCTGATTGCAGTAACCAGAGAGTTGAATGTTCAGGTAAGACAATTTTTCAGGTTTGTCTCACAAGCAGAACACTCTGTATTGAAAAATCACACATGATGATCTTTTAGTGAATCCATAGTGTAAGTAAACCGTTCCTCCAAACATATGGTGCTTATGATTACCCAGAATTCTTTTTGGTGCATGTAAATCATGACTAATACCTAATTAATCACACTTTTGTGGGTGTGGTCGTAAGGAAAAACGTGAATCAACACTGAAAGTATTACATTAAAAACATGCCAGAATTTTCAGTTTTTTTACAACCACCTGCAGGTCTAACATCAGGAGTATAGCTAGAAAATAAAATTAATTGTAAAATATGGATGAATTTGAATCACAATAATAAACCCTAAAAGACAAGTGAAGAATTTTCTTGTGTTAGATAGATATTACAGAATGTTTGTGCTAAGATATGTCAAAGGAGAAAGCTCTTGCCAAGGTGTCATTGAGCCTTTAATAAACAAAAAAGGTATTATGTTGGGTCTATATTAGATCAGCGAACACTTAAAAAAGCAAACGCTGATTGGTCGAACTTATTTAAGCGACTATTTAAAATATCGAAGCAACAGAAACCCAAATTTTTTCCTAGGAAAAGAATTTGGTTGCCCATTTCTGTTGCTTTGGCATTTTCAGTGCTGTGGTGGAAAGTTATGGGTCAGATTCAGGTAAGTGTGCAATTGTGTGGATGTGAGTGCTAGGGTGGGTTAGGTGAGATAGGGTTAGGGTGCGGGTTAGGTATGTGTGTGATTGTGTGGACATAAGCGTTAGGCCGGGTTAGGTGAGTTAGGGTTAGGGAGCGAGTGAGGTGAGTGTGCAATAGTGACAGACCTTAGGGTTAGGGTTTGGGTTAAGGTAAGTGGATAGTTAGTGGTGTGTGTATAGTTTAGTGTAGGGTTAGGTGTTAGATTTTAGGTGTATGTGTGTGGATTGCTGTTTGTTTGGTGCGCTTGTGT
Source organism: Protopterus annectens (assembly GCF_019279795.1). NCBI lineage: Eukaryota > Metazoa > Chordata > Ceratodontiformes > Protopteridae > Protopterus > Protopterus annectens. Next base: position 907,972,004 of record NC_056732.1, read on the forward strand.
TGTGTGTATGTGTTTTGGATCAGTGATTTTTTTTCCCTAGGAAGAAAATCGCTGATCTGACAGTTCGAGACTGTAAGCTTTCACTTACATAAGTTCGATCAATCAGCGTTCGCTTTTTTAAGCATTCGCTGATCTAATATAGACCCATTATATTCAGGACATGTGCTTGTTACTCATGATTTGACTAAGGAATCAATCTTACACACCAATGTACCTGAGGTTGCAATAGGTGTACTGCTGTCATAAAACTTTCAAGGTGAGGGTCACCCTTTGTGTTCTATCAGCAGGAAGTTAAGCTATGGGGAAATGAGGCACTCATCCACTGAAAGGAGTGTCTAGCAATAGAATGGGCCTACTGTGTTCTGAAGTACTATTTACTGGGTAGGCATTTTAGCTTTGCAACTGACCATGCCCCTCTACAATGGCTGATTAAGAGGAAAAATGGCAATGCCAACTTATTCACATGGGCCCTATACCTGCAATCTTTCAATTTACAGTGATTCACATACTTGGACTAGCAAACCAGAATGCTGATGGGTTGCTCAAGACCTACAGCCCATCAGTATGAGTCCAAAACCAAAGGTTTCATGTTTGCAAGAAAGGCAGTTACAACATGTTTTAGATGGAAAATGGGTAGTGTATCTTTACATCTAATATGTGTATGGAAAATCCCCATATACTTTTAGTCAGAATCTTAAATGTATTAGATAATTAGGCACTAATTTCCATTTGGTGCTGTATAAAATGAAGTAGCTTACAAACAGCAAATCAAAAAGTGAGTTCTTCATTCAGATATTGTGAAAGAGTTAAGCAGGGATTAAAATGAAGAGACTGGAGGCATGGAGTATCAGAGCCCAGTTATGGCCTTGTTTGGAGTGTATCTGGTGGGTATGTATGTGGTACATACCTGGAATCTGAGCCTAGAAGCTACCTACAGCCAAGCACTTCCTAAAGGTGGCCTACATACTTGATGTACTATACAAGACGGTGTATATAATGTATGGAGAGCAACCAAAGTTACTGTTTTTCTTTTGAATTGAAGACCAGGTGGCTAGCATAGTTTTTTTTGGCTTTGCAAGTGAAAGACAAGAAAGATACATTGTGTGTGTGTGTGTGTGTGTGTGTGTGTGTGTGTGTGTGTGTGTGTGTGTGTGTGTGTGCTCAGACAGAAGTTTCAGTTATAAACACAAACACACACACACACACACACACACACACACACACACACACACACACACACACACACACACACACTCATTATTCATGAAGCATAAAATATGACTTTGTCCATTTTCTTCACTTCTTCCTGTTTTCGTGCACCATAATAACCAAACGCTATTATTTCCATATTATTTGCTCAAATTTTAACAAACTTTTCACCCTATTATATTTACATATCTCTTTCTACAAATTATTAACTCTTTCAGATTTCAAAAACACATGCTCAGTAGTCTCAAACTCTCCACATTTATTACATATTCTATCTTGCTTTTTCTTTTATAGCATATTTGCCTTAATGGGCAATTTTTCTAATAGATAGTCTCCATAAAAAATCAATGCATTCTTTAATCTTTTTATAGTTATTATATCACATTATTATGGCTTTTCATTATCTATTTCTGAATATTTCCATGGATCAATGCAATAAAATGCTTTCATAATATTGAAGTACTATTCCTTTCTATTTTTCTCACATATATTATATTTTATTTTCCATAGCACAACTTTGTTTTGTTTCTCTTTCATTTCTTCATTCACAAATTTTTACTTCTTTTTTTTACCTTCCATTTCTTCCCACAAATTTTTGTATTTATAATATAGGGTCATTTCTTTCAAGTTTTTAATTTCCTTCATAACTCTTTTTAATAGTTTATATAAAATTATAGATGCATGTACTATTGGGATTATTATACCCAAGCCTCCTTGCTTTTCTTTCATATATAGAATCCCTCTCTTGTCTGGATTCAGTCTAGAGCCCCCTATAAAAGAAAATATAATCATCATTAGTTCCTTTTCATACTTAATAAGAATATTATAGATGTTAGCAACATAAGCAACTTTTCCTATCACCATGGTGTTCAACAAGTGTGTTTTTTTTCTATATGAAAATCCATATAATTTCCAAAAAAACAGTCATATCCTTTACTTCTTTAAGTTCATTATCCCATTGCTGTTGTCTGTATTCATTCCATCCAAATATTATTCCAAATATATCTATATAATTTTCATTGACCTCAATACTTCCTATCATACCTTTAGAACCAAATCCCTTTCTTTTCTCTTTATTTATACTTAAACCATTTTTTAATTTATATTTAACTTTCATTTACTTCTTCTATCCATACATTATTTTTAACAATTAGTACAATATCATCCCCATAATTATATATTATTGGCAATTGCACTTCCTTAATCATTTTAGATTCACCGCTACTAGACATTTTATTAATTCCCTTCACTTTTTCATTTATAACTAATGTAAAAATTACACTACTAGCTGGGCAGCCCTGCTTTATTCCACATTCTATTTTTATTTCTTCCCTAATCCAGCCATTTACATTTAGTTCCACATAGTTACTTTCATAAACAGATTTTATTACTTGTGATATTTTTTTGTCCAAATAATGCTCTTTGCTATGCCTCAGACTCACCAAACAGCCGAAAAATAAGTACAATGAAAGAAAAGGTGAGACTCCGCTGGATGTTCCACTGCTTTATTAAAATACACAAAAAGTTGTATCCAAAACTGGTAAGAAACTCAAACAAAATAAATATCCACTGACAAGCGCTTTCGGGTTAAAACCCTTCATCAGATCTGATGAAGGGTTTTAACCCGAAAGCGCTTGTCAGTGGATATTTATTTTGTTGGAGTTTCTTACCAGTTTTGGATACAACTTTTTGTGTATTTTAATAAAGCAGTGGAACATCCAGCGGAGTCTCACCTTTTCTTTCATTGTACTTGTAATATTTTTTTGCTTACATTATATGCCTGCAAAATTTCCCATATTGAATATTATCATAGGCTTTACTTATATCCCCATCATAACCTTCACTTCTACATTTTTATTTATATCATCAATTATTTCTCTTATTATCCATAATAACTCTTGACTTCCTTTACCTTTTCTTCTGAATACATTTTAGTCACATATTCTATCCATTTTTGTAATCCTTTTGTTATTACTATCATAAAAATTATAATCTGTATTATTCAATGTTATAGGTGTCCATTTTTTATTTCCTCTTTATTTCCCTTTTTAAATATAAATTGTATAACTCCAGTACATATCTCTTCTCTTTAATTTCACTTTCTAACCATTAATTCATAAATTCTACAAAAATTATTTTTTTCCACTCCTTCATTTTTTTACGCATAGCAAATTCAATTCCATTTAGTCCTGTTGCAGAATTTATGTTAACATCTTTTAGAATTTCATTCAATTCCTTCATAGTTATTTTTTGTTCTAAATACTCATTATCTTCATTATTTAATTTTTCACCTTTATAAATTTGTTTTATGTTATCTTCTCTTTTAACAAATAATTCCAATGTATATTTTTTAATTACTTCATATATTCCTTTTTTGCTGTCTGATTTGTTTACCTTCCTTATTCTTTAATTATCTTATTATTTGTCCTTCTTTTATTATTTTACTCAAATATGGTGGTACTTCTTTCTTTCTTTGTAAACAATATTTGTTTATATAAGAATTTGTTAATATAAATTTGATTCATTTTATATATTTCTCTTTCTTTTTCATAAAAGGAATTTTTCTTCTCTAATAAGTCTCTGAATGTTTCTTGACTTAATATTTTATATCTCGCTTTTTCTTCTTTTATTTCTTATACATTCTAAAAACACTTGTTTATATTTCTCTTTAAACTTTAGCCACTAAACAGTCCAAGTCTCATAAAACCCTCACATATTCATATGAATTTTCCATAATTCCATACATTCTTTTTTTTCTAAATCTAATTCCTTGTCTTTAATTCTTTTTATTCCTTTTCCTATTCTTATATAGTCTTCATTGTCCTTTACTTAACCCATATAGCCACATGATCCAAAAACCCAGCATACTTAATTCCTTTTTTTTTTTTTACTTTTAACCTATCCATCATTTCTCTCTCTCTCTTTTTTGTTACATATGCATATAAAGCTATAATTTCATACAGATATTTTTTCTATCTCGTCTATTACTGTAATTCTTCCTAGTTCCACTATGGTTACATTGAATATTTTAATGCTTTCTTGACATAATATAAATATGCCTGAGCGCATTTCTTCCCCCATGTTCCAAACTATAGCCCATTCCAAAGTTTTTCAGTTTGTGTTCTTTCTTCCTCTGTTAGTAATCTGATATCTTCTAAAACAATAACACATGCATTTACTGTAGCACACTATTGTAATATACCTATTCTCCTCTTAAGATTTATCATACTATTTACATCTAAAGCTAATATTTTCAGCTTTTAAGGACAGTTAATATAATCATTTTGTATCCCTTTCCTTTCTTATTTTCTCTAAGCATTATATTTTTGAATGTTTTTCTTTCATCAATTCTTTTCTCTATCAAATTATTTTTATTTCTTACTATACACTAGTCAGCTTCTTCCTCACTTGTCTACTCTGTTTATTTTCCTTGTTACTTTCTTCAACTTCCTTAACAGTCACATCTTTTTGTACATTTTCTTATATAACACATTCTTCTATCTCTTTCTTCTGTATAACTTCACTTTAATTTTCATTTTCTTGCACATTTATTTCATATTCTAGGCATCACTGCCTTGTATTGCCAGATTTTTTGCACTTTAAATCAAATTTTTTTCATTATGCTCCATTTTAGCACATACATAACATATTTTTTTATCACATTCATTGATTAAGTGATCATTTCTCCCACAAAAATAACAAGTCTTTGGCTGACCCCTGTATTTCACAAAACCCTTATTAACATGAACATTAATAACACTAGCTACATGCATAACATTATCATTTTCCATTTTCAGTATTACTCCACCTTCCCATCCCACAGTTCATAATCCTCTTTCTGCCTGTTGGGAGCCAGAATCCGCCACATAACACAAGCACTTAGGTCACTCCAGAACAAGTACAAATATGACTCTGTCATTGTTCATGTTGGTGTGAATGACCTGAGACATACCTCCCTGGACTACATGAAAAGAGACATGGAAGAGCTCTCTGATCATGTAGCCCAGGCGGGTATGACCCTGACCCTAAGTAGCATCCTGCCCTCACCCAGAATGATACCGCAGTATAAATAAAAAAATTATCAGTTTCAACAATTGGCTAAGCTTTTGGTGTCATTCAAAGGGGATCCAGTGTCTGTCAGCCTGGGACAACATGGTTGACAGGCCGCATTGCTTCACAAGAGATGGCTTGCACCTGTTACCCCTAGGCTTTCGAATACTGGCCAAGGCTCTTGCTGCCCCCATAGTGCCTTTTTTAGACAAGGCTCAAAAGTCAAACCCACCTCCGTTAACAGCACAAATAAAAAATGAGAGTTATGCTACTCAACGCCAGGAGTTTAAATTTCAAAATGCATGCATTTGAAGCACTCCTCAGCATGGAGAATGTCAACATCTGTGCAGTAACTGAAACCTGGTTCAAGGCTCCACAGAGCACCCCAGCACTACTGGGATACAACTCATACCACACATTTCAGCCACATAACATGGACCGAAACACAAAAGGAGGGGGTGTATCCATATTCATCAAGGAAACCTACATCTCCAGGTTAGTGGAGCAGCATGATACCTCCGAGATCATCCATGTTCAACTAACATCAGGCAAATCTGCAATACGAATTGTGGCCTGCTACAGATCACCCTCCATGACATAATAATGGCAACAAATATACAGAACCAACTGATATTGCCAACATCCTAGCAGATAGGTTCAGTGCTAACTTTACCCCCCCTCTCACCCCCTAGAGGGCCCATCTCTATACTGGAAGAATGCAAAGTCCCTATAATCATGGCTGCATAGGTAAAAAACACACTCTCCAAAGCCAAGAACACAGCATCCATGGGACCTGACAATATCCCAGGCTGCGTTCTACATGAACTACAGAATGAACTGGCACCCTACCTAAGTACCATGTTCAATCATAGACTCACCTCAGGCTTTGTACCTACTGAATGGTGCACCGCGACAGTTATCCCACTCCACAAAGGGGGAGCCACGACGGACCCCAGGAACTACTGCTCCATTAGCCTGATGAGCCTGGTCTGCAAGGCCATGGAACGTATCATCATGGAACTCATAAACAAAGACATTGGTAATCTCCAAACTCTGGACCCTACTCAGTTTGGATTTGTAAAAGGCAGATCATGTTTCCTAAACCTGATTGACTTCTTTGAAGCAGTCACCAAAGCCATAGATGAGGGTAAAATGGTTCACAAAGCTTATCTAGATCTCGCCAAGGCTTTTGACACCATCCCCCACTCTGGAATTATATATAAGCTCACTAAACTAGGTATAAATCCCTATGTCACAAGATGGGTTGCCAACTGGCTCACGGACAGAACTCACACTGTGAAAGTAGCAGATTCCAAATCCGACATCAGACCAGTGACAAGTGGAGTACCACAGGGTTCAGTCCTGGGTCCTCTCCTGTTTGGTATCTACTTCTCTGAAGTGCAGGCCAACACAGAAGGTCTTTGGCTAACAAAGTTTGCAGATGACTGCAAACTAGGAGCCATAATCGAAACTCCTAACGATGTGGACAAACTACAAAAGGGCCTCACTGAGACAGATACCTGGTGTCAAAGCCATGGCCTGAAGCTCAATGCCAAAAAGTGTATTGTCATCCCCTTTGAAAAAACTCTGTACCCATGAACTACCACATAGCTGGTAGTCTACTTAATGCCGAAAATGTGATAAGAGACGTTGGGACACAGGTGGACAGTAGTCTATCCTTTGATAATCACATTGCCACAGTGGTCAGGAAATCCTTCTATGTGGCTCATCTCATCACAAAAGGATTCTCATCCAGAAAAAAAGAGGTCATTGTTCCCCTCTACTCATCACTCATTAGACCCATTATAGAGTACAATGCCCCTTTTGGTATGTTCCTCACAAGACATCTACAACAACTGGAAAGACCACAGAAATACCTCACAAAGAGGATTACTGGCCTCAAACAGATGCCCTATGCAGACTGACTCAAAAAAACTACATCTTTACTCCATCGCATATCACCTACTCAGGGGCGATCTCTGCTTAACATACAAAGCTATGTCAAACCCAGAGCTGTTGGACATGTTCCACTTAAAGAAATCCCAATCCCTCCGAGCTACACGCTCTAGGGACTTTAACCTTGTCACCACAATAAACAGAACATGCTGGAGGGATAGATTCCTGTCCCATAGACTTTCCATACCCTGGAACAGACTACCTATCTATGTCAAACAGAGCTCCTCATTAGCACTCTTCAAGAAAAATCTTGATGATTGGATAGGAAATGGGAAATTCACCCTGGGAATCACTTCTGTTGCTCTGCTTGACAGGGGCACAGGAAAATAATTTTCTTGTGTGGTGAAAGCCAGGGTACATTTTTTGGCTAGGCTTGTATGGGCCCTAGGGCCGATAGCCTAGTACCTACCTATGAACCTATGAACCTATCCAGGAGCACCACTCCACCTTTCTGGAGTCACTGGAAAACATGAAGGTCCTACTGAACACCATGATATTGGGCAAATTCAATTACCCTAGCATTAACTGGGAAAACTACTCAAGTACAAACTCCTAGGTCCAGCGCTTCCTGGAATTTATCAACTCAAATGCCCTGGATCAGCTGGTAAACTCCCCTACCAGAGGTGAAACATTATTGGACCTGGTCATCACCAACATGGGTGACAGGTCCTCCACACTGGAGGTCAACCCATCACTGGTTAGATCAGACGATAAAGTAATCACTCTGGATGTCCACACCACACCACCACCTCCAACCAAGGAAACCACAGTGAAAAACTTTTCTATAGCAAACTTCACCTTACTTAAGACAGATGTGTTACGTTTCACAGTCTCCACACTAAAGGATAACAGTGTCCAAGATGCAGGAACTTAACAAATGCACTCTATGAGCACCTACAAGGATGCATGGATTGTGCCATCCCTAGCAAAACCAAAACTCACTCCCCTAAGAGAAAGAAACCAGTCTGGTGGACCCCTGCCATAAACAGGCTATACAATAGAAGGAGGAAACTAGTTTAGAAAAAAAGCAAATCCCAAGAAGGAAAGACATCCCTGATCAGTATCAGTAAGAAACTAAGGCCCCTCATAAAATCCTCCAAGGCTAACTTCGAAAGAAAAATAGCCAAGGATTCAAAAGATAACCACAAAGCCTTCTTTAGCTATGTCAAGAATCTAAGTGGCAACTCACAGATATGCTCTGAGCTAGTGTAAAATAGCAGAAAATATATTGAACCTACTGATATTGCCAACATCCTGGCAGATAGATTCAGTGCAAACTTCACTCCCCTCTCACCCCCAATAGGGCCCACAACAATACTGGAAAAGTGTAGTGTCCCGCAAATCACAGACGCACAGGTGAAAACAGCCCTTTCAAAAGCCAAAAGCACAGCATCAATGGGGCCAGATGGTGTCCCAGGCTGCGTCTTGCAAGAACTACAGAACAAACTAACCCCCCCCACCTAAACACACTGTTCAACCTCAGCCTCTCCACAGGCTACATACCCATAGAATGGTGCACAGCAACAGTTATTCCGCTCCACAAAGGAGGGGCCACAACTGACCCTGGTAACTATCACCCCATAAGCCTGACTAGCCTGGTCTGCAAGCCTATGGAGTGCATCATAAAGGAACTCATTAACAAAGACATTGAGAACCTCCAAACACTTGATCCGACCCAGTTTGGCTTTGTTAAGGGCTGATCATGCCTACTAAACCTGGTTGACTTCTTTGAGACAGTCACCAAGGCCATAGATGAAGGAAAGGTAGTTCACACAGCCTACCATGACCTTGCCAAGGCTTTTGACACCATTCCCCACTCAGGAAGTATAGAAAAACTCACCAGCCTGAACATAAACCCCTATGTCACGAGATAGGTTGCCAACTGGCTTACAGACAGAACTCACACGATAAGAATAGCAGGCTGCAGGACCGACTCTAAACCAGTCACAAGTGGTGTCCCACAAGGCTTGGTCCTGGGACCCCTACTGTTCTGCATATACTTCTCAGAAGTACAGGCACACACAGGAGGACTATGGCTAACCAAGTTCGCCGATGACTGCAAATTGGAAGCCATAATTGACTCTCCGGCTGACACAGACATTCTCCAAAAGGGCCTTACTGAGATGGACACCTGGTGTCAAAGTCATGGTCTCAAGCTAAATACCAAAAAATACATAGTCATCCCATTTGGGAAAAACAAAACACCCATGAATTACCACATAGGTGGCAGCCCCCTTAATACAGAAGAGGTAATAAGAGATCTGGGGACCCAATTAGATAGTAATCTCTCCTTTGACAATCATATTGCCAAAGTAGTTAGGAAATCCTTCTATGTAGCCCATCTAATTACTAAAGGGTTTGCATCTAGAAATAAAAAGGTTATAGTGCCCCTCTACTCATCAGTCATCAGACCCATCATAGAGTACAATGCCCCGTTTGGGATGTACCTCACAAGACACTTCCAACAGCTGGAAAGACCACAAAGGTACCTCACCAAGAGGATTACTGGCCTCAAACATATGTCCTATGCAGCCTGACTGGAAAAACTTCAGCTGTACTCAGTGGCATATCGCTTACTCAGAGGTGATCTCTGCCTGACTTACAAAGCCATGTCCAACTCAGAATTGATGGACATGCTTCACCTAAAGAAATCCAAATTATTGCGAGCCACTCGTTCTAGTGAGCTAAACCTCACCACAACAACAAATAGAACATACTGGAGGGATAGATTCCTGTCACTACATTAGGCAGAGCCCCTCACTAACACTCTTCAAGAGAAACCTTGACGAGTGGATGGGTAACAGAAAATACACCCCTGGGATCAGTTCATTGGCTCTTCTTGACAGAGGCTCAGTTAATTAATCAATGGGGTGGTGAAAGCTGACACACTCTGGCTAGGCTTATAAATGCCCTAATGCAGATAGCCTAGTACCTACCTAAGAACCTATCATATATTTTTGTAGTGTCCATTACTTCTTTACATATAGTTAACAAATGTTCTTTCAGTTCGTTAAGTTCTAAACTGGATCATTGTTATTTTTTTTGTCTGTAGAAAGCTTGCACTACATATTCTGACCATAGATAAATGTTTTTCATTTGTATGCATCCAAACAATTTTCCATGGCCTGCCCAGTCTCAAATACCAAGTCACAAAAAGTCTCTTTATCAAATAAAATAAATGCTCTTACCTCTTTTGCGTTAAGACCCAGAGGAGACATAACAGAGTCTCAAACTTCATACCTGTGCAAATGTTCTTCTTTTTTTACTGCTCACACATACTGCATATTCTTTTTTTCCTTTAATTTCTTCTTTCTTCTTTGTTCCTTCTTCAACAGTTTGTACATAAGTTTTTGCCTCAGGAACATTTTCTGGCACAGTCTCTTCTTTTCCTTTTTCTTCTGTTTGTTTCCATGATGAGTCTCCATTAAATTTTCTGGGTTACTTTGGTTTACTATTTCTTCCAAATAATCATCCCACACCTCACACACCCTGATTGGACGGTTGCAATTAAGCATTTTTCAGAGGTAACTGTCTCTCCTTCAAACAATTTCCTCTGAAGGTTTTTCTCTGAATCCATCTCTGTATCAGCCACAATCCCTTTTTCCTCCAATGTCACTGTTTTTTTCCTACACACACATCATCAGAAAAAAACTTCTGGTATCAATTCTACCATTTCAACTACATTTTCAGTAACTTTCACTTCAGTTTCAGCAAAAACTGAATCAGTTATGTTTTCTCCTTGTTCCTTCTGGCTGCCTCTGTGTTTAGACAGGAAACAGAAAGTCAGGATGTGTTATACACTAATTCTTCTGTTAACTACCAAGAGTAGTTTATATATATATATATATATATATATATATAGATAGATATATGTTACATATTATTTACATATTTGCATTATTTACATCTATTTACAAATCTCCATACATTATAAACTTCAGTTTAAGCATTTCCCCCAACTCTTTCATCCAGAACCAAAACATTATTTTTCCAAAATCTTTGTCAAGTCCATTTTCCATTGTATTTAATTTCATTCAATCTCTCTTTCCATATAGTCCATGAAGCATTACATTTTACTCTGTCCATTTTCTTCACTTCTTCCTGTTTATTTGCACCATAATAACCAAATTCTATTATGTCCATATTTGTTCAAATTTTAACAATTTTTCACCCTATTACCTTTACATATTTCTTTCCACAAATTATTAACTCTTTCATATTTCAAAAACATATGCTCAGTAGTCGCAAACACTCCACATTTATTACATATTCTATCTTGTTGTTTTTTGTATGGCATATTTGCCTTAACTGGCAATTTTCTAACAATCTCCATAAAAATCATTACAATCTTTAATCTTTTTATAGTTATTATATCTCATCATTATGGCTTTTTTTTTATTTAGTTCTAAATCTTTCCATGGATCAATACAATAAAATGCTTTCGTAATACTTGCGTACCATTCCTTTCTATTTTTTTCACATATATTCTTTTTTATTTTTCATAACACAATTTTGTTTTGGTACTCTTTCATTTCTTCATTTATAATTATTTTACTTTGTTTTTTACCTTCCATTCTTTTCCCACAATTCTTTGTATTTATAATATAGTATCATTTCTATCAAGTTTTTATTTTCCTTCATAATTCCTTTTAATACCTTATATAAAATTAAAAATTCTGCATGTACTATTGGGCTTATTAAACTCAAACCTCCTTGTTGTTTTTTCATATACAGAATCCCTTTTTTGACTGGATTCAGTCCAGAGCACCATATAAAAGAGAATATAATCATTAATTCCTTGTCATACTTAATAGGAATCATATAGATGTTAACAACACAAGTGATTTTTCCTATTACCATGGTGTTCAAAAACTGTGCTTTTTTCTATATGAAAATCTATATGATTTCCTAAAATTAATCATATCCTTTACTTCTTTGAGTACATTATCCCATTGTTGTTGTCTGTATTCATTCTTTCCAATTGCTATTCCTAAAATATCTATATATTTTTTTCATTGAACTAAACAAATCTAATCAAACCTTCAAAACTAAATCCTTTACTTTTCTCCTTATTTATACTTGAACCATTTTTTTATTTATACTTAATGTTTATAGGTTCATAGGTTCATAGGTGTGTACTAGGCTAATGGCCCTGGAGCCTTTACAAGCCTTGCCCATAGGATTACCCAGGCATTATGCCACCTGACATTAGTTCCCAGTCCCTCTGTCGAGTACAGCCACTGGAGTGAGCCACTGGAGTGATCCCTGGGGTGAAGCTTCTATTTCCCATCCACTCATCAAGATTTCTCTTGAATAAGGCCAGTGAGGTGCTCTGTTTGATATGTTCATTTAGTTTTTCCATCCGTACTTTATTTTTAACAATTAATAGAATATCATCCACATAATTGTACATTATTTGCAATTGTACTTCATCATTTTGTATCCAATGCTACTTGACAATTTATTAATTTCCTTCACTATTACATTCATAACTAATGAGAAAATTACACTACTAGCTGGGCAGGCCTGCTTTACTCCACATTCAAATTTTATTTCTTCCACAATTCAGCCATTTACATTTAGTTTCACATAGTTCTTTTGATAAACAGATTTTACTTGTGATATTTTTTGGCTTACATTATATGCCTGCAAAATTCCCAGCAATGATTTATATTGAATGGTATCATAAGTTTTACTTATAGCCCCTATCATAGCCTTTGCTTCTACATTTGTATTTATGATATCATCAATTATTTATCTTATTATCCATAATAACTCTTGACTTCCTTTTTTTCCAAATACATTTCGGTCATATATTCTATCCATTTTTTTCTGTAACATTTTTGTTATTCTCATAAAAAATGTATAATCTGTATTATTCAATGTTATAGGTTTCCAATTTTTTATCTCCTCTTTATTTCCTTTTTAAATATAAATTTTATAACTCCCACACATATCTCTTTCTCTTTAATTCCAGTTTCTAACCATTCATTCATAACTTCTATAAACATTATTTTTTGCCACTCTTTCATTTCTTTATACATACCATATTCAATTCCATTCAATTCTGTTGCAGAATTCATGTTGATATCTTTTAGAATTTCATTTAATTCTTTCATGGTTATTTTTTGTTATAAATAGTCATTATCTTTCTTATTTAATTTTTCACATTATTAAATTTGTTCTATGTTTTCTTCTCTCTTAACAAATAATTCCAATACATATTCTTTAATTATTTCATATATTCCTTCTTGCTGTCGTATTTGCTTACCTTCCTTATTTTTAATTATATTATTATTTTTCCTTCTTTTATTATTTTACTAAAATATGGTGATACCTTTTCTTTCTTTCCTTGTAAACAATATTTTTTGCTTATATAACAAGTTATTAATTTTAATTTGATTAATTTTATATATTTCTCTTTTTTTTTTCATAAAAGGATTTTTTCTTCTCTAATAAGTCTTTAAATGTTTCTTGACTTAATATCTTATATCTCTCTTTTTCTTTTCTTTTTTCTTCCTTATACATCCCAAAACACTTTTTTTATATTTCTCTTTAAATTTATGCCACCAAACAGTCCAATTCCCATAAAATTCCTTCATAGTTGTATGATTTTTCCATAATTCCACAAGTTCTTTTTCTCTTCTAAATCTAATTCATTTTCATTAATTCTCTTTATTCCTTTTCCTATTCTTATTTATTCTTCATTTTCCTGTACTTTAACCCATGTTTCCACATGATCTGAAAATTCAGCATACTTAGTTCTTTCTTTTATAACTTTTAAACTATCAAATATTAAAAAATAATCAATTTCTGCCCTACTTTCATTCCTTTTTTTAGGTCCAGTGGTTATTCTCCCATACACTTAACTTTCCACTTCTCATAATTTCTTTAGACATTTTAACATCACAATTGCTCTTTTTTTCCCTTAAATTACAATTAAAATCATCCACCACTGTAGGGTCCATATTTACACAAATATATTCAAGAATATTTTTAAACATCATTTCTTTCTCTTTTTTTGTTACATATGCATATAAAGCTATAATTCTATACACATATTTTTTTCCATCTCACATCTATTACCATAGTTCATCCTAGTTCCACTATGGTTACATCTAATATTTAATGTTTTTTTAGCATAATATACATATGTCTGAGCATGTTTCTTTCCCCATGTTCCAAACTACCACACCATTCCAAAGTTTTTCAGTTTGTGTTCTTTCTTCCTCTGTTAATAATCTGATATATTTTAAAACAATAATATGTGCATCTACTGCAGCACACCATTGTAATATACCTATTCTCCTTTTAAGATTTGTTCATACTGTTTACATTTATGGCTAATATTTTCAGCTTTTAAGAACAGTTAGTATAATAAAATGTTTATCCCTTTCCTTTCTTATTTTCTCTGAGCATTATGTTTTTGAATTTTATTTTCCTTTCTTTAACTCTTTTTCCTATCAAATTATTTTTATTTCTTACTGTGTACCAATCAGCTTCTTCTTCACTTGTCATCTCTGTTTCTTTTTCCTTGTTACCTTCTTTAACTTCATGTATAACCTCTTTATCAGTTACATCTTTTTGCACATTTTCTTGTATAACGCATTCTACTATCTCTTTATCCTGTATGATTTGATTTTCATTTTTGTTTTCATTTTCTTGCACATTCCTTTCACATTCTAGCCATGAATGACCAGTATTGCCACATTTTCTGCACTTTAAATCACATTTTTATGCATTATGCCCGGTTTTACCATATAAATAACATCTTTTTTATTACATTCATTGAGTAAATGATCATTTTTTCCACAAAAATAACAAGTTTTTGGTTTACCCCTGCATTTCACAAAACCCCTATTACCATGAACATCAATAATACTAGGTACGTGCACAACATTATCATTTTCCATTCTCAGTATTACTCCACATTTCCATCCCCAGTCCATAGTCCTCTTTCGTCATATATTTTTGTAGTGTTCATTACTTCTTAACATATAGTTAACAAATGTTCTTTCAGTTCTTTTGCTTCAACTTCAGTTCTAAACTGGATCATTATTCTTTTTTCTGTTTGTCTGTAAAAAGCTTACTCAACATATTCTGACCATGGATAAATATCTTTCTTTTGTTCATATGCACTCAAAACATTTTCCATGGCCTGCCCAGTCTCAAATATCAAGTCACAACATGTCTTTTTATTAATTAAAATTAATGCTCTTATCTGTTTTGCTTTGACACCCAGAGGTGCTATGACAGAGTCTTAAACCTTATACCTGTCTAAACTTTCTTCTTTTTTACAGCTCACATGTACTGTATACTTTTTTGTTTCTTTTATTCCTTCTTTTTTCTTTGCTGCTTCTCCCACAATTTGTGCATAAGTTTTTGTCACTTGAACTTTTTCTGGTACAGTCTCTTTGTCTCCTTTTTCTTCTTCTATTTTATCCATGATGTCACTCCACGAAATTGCTACTCCACTTTCTGGTTCACTTTGGTTTACCATTTCCTCCAAATAATCATCTCGCAACCCTCCTGATCGGAGGGTTGTAATTATACATTTCTCAGAGGCAACTGTCTCTCCTTCAATCTCCTCTGAAAGTTTTCCTCTGAATCCATCTCTGTTACAGCTACAGTCTCTTTTTCTTCCAATATCACTGTTTTTTCCACACCCACAGCATCAGAAAAAACTTCTGGTAGTGATTCTACAATTTCAAGTACATTTTCTTCAACCTTCACTTCATTTTCAGCCAAAGCTGAATCAGCCATATTTTCTCCCTGTTCATCCTGGCTGTCTCTGCACCTGGACAGGAAACAGAAAGTCAGAATGTGTAACACATAAATCCTTCCCCGTGCCTTCCAAGAGTAGGGTAAGTTCCCCAATGCCAAGGCCAAATTCTCCTAGTAGTATATATTCCAACTCAGGTCTTCACTGAAAAGAGTCCACTAGCCTACTAGGACTAACCCAGTCAACAAAGGATAAATAAATATTACTGAGTAAGGTGAAGATTAATTGTGCATCCAAAGATATTAAAATAACTTTTGTATTAACAGTCCTAAGTCTAAGAAACCTATAACATTTTTTGATTATTCTAAATAGCACAGACAATATAGTATTGCTATAGGAATGAGTCTCATGGCAAAATATAATTTGAATGACATATTAGTAATCTGCAGTAAAAGACTTGTCAGGAAACATTTGGAAAACTTTTAGAACAAGTTGGTTCTGTGGTCTCATAGGTTCTACTCTGACCCTTGTTGGACCCCCTGCCTAGTAGCTAAACAGATATACATAGGCACTATCTGACTGCACCAATTCAGTTTCCTAACATTTCAGAAACTTAGTAGACATGGGATGGCCACATTACACACTGCATGAAATCAAAACCAGTGGCTGCTTCACTTTCCTTATGTTGCTTTTATTACAAATATTTGACAATACATATGCTAACAATAATTATACTATACTCTGCCTGCAGAATTTTTTTCTGAGTCCTAGAGCAGATAATTGTGAGGGAAAATCCATTGTTTTAGTTTGTGAACCGAGGTAGCTGTAACATGTTTACACTTCAAAGTAATCCCCAGTAGTGTGCGTGTATGTAAGTACTACTTGGTATTGCTTTTGTTTGTAATTCTTATTGCTATTTTTGTGAAGTTTCACACATGGTCTGAATTTTTTATGCATATTTTTAGTTGGTAACAGCTCTATATGGTCACTTATTTTCTGGACCTATATTTCAAAAGTGTTCTTGTTTTTTTGCTTTACTCTACCTGCCCTGCATATGAGCATTTTTGTTATGCCAGTATAGAATTATACTCATAGCATTTTGTGGCTTTAAATAGGTACAATGCTGCTTTATTCACTAATGTGAATATCGTCACCTGCTATCTGCCCATTTAGATCAGTAACCTGTTTGGCAATTAGAATAGAACTTATTGTAACCTTTGTGGGATATAAATGACTCTATGTTTCTGTATAATACCTCTGTTGTTATTCCTGACTTTTAGTGGAGAATGCTAAACGGTGTGTTGCATCTTAGTAGTTACTGTTTCTCTTCATAAACTTTATAGCAATACATAATAATGTAGTGCATGTTATAATAGCTTGGTATCAACTGTGACTACCTTTTGGTTTTTTTTTTCTCTGCTTTACTTGCATTTTGTGTTGCTAAAAGAATTATGCTGCTTCTTGCAAGGTATGCTACCCCACCCCTGCATCTTCTATCTTCTTAGTTACTTGGTAATCAGAGTGTTTTAAAACTTCAGACCTAATAGTTACCTACTTTTCCTTTTTATTTCCAGTCTCCTCAACAAAATCTCCAATAAACCAAGGGCTGTCTGGTTACCCTGCACTGTGAGACCCTGCATTGGTGGAATGCTAAAGTGTTCCCAGCTAACCTAGTGCATGTTAACGTTGAATTTAATCTGTGCTCTAAACTAAAGACATTTTGCTATAGCCTTTTACTGTAAGCATACACACTACTGGTCCCCCTCCCATTTTGTACTCCTAGGTCAATTACTTAAAACTACTTTATTTCTCTTGGAAAAATTTTAACTATGTACCTACAGCCCATACTTGTATTGTTTCTTCCTGTAGAATTGGTGGTCCTTTTCATTACACTGTACTAGATTAGTAGCACAAGATTTTTAGTTATTTGGAAGATACTGCAATACACTGACCTGGAATTGACTGAGCTTTGTTTTCCTGATTGTTTTTTTTTTTTTTTTTTTTTTTGAAAGCTGGCCTGGTCCAGTTTTTCTGGCCCTTCCTGCTCCATTCACCCTCACTGCACTTGGGCTTCACTCCCCTCCCCTACCCTCTTTTGTCACAATAGCCACCAAATTACTCCACCTTTATTGCCCCCTGTCTCTTTAACCATACCACTATATAATTTCACAAGTTCAAAGTATTTTACATACCGAATGCCCAACCTCTCATCAAAACAAAACATCAGTTCCTTTGCAAATATTTCATCTTACAAATGCTTCAAAGTGCAATACTACTCTTATCTGGTGATATTCACCCCAACCCAGGCCCTTACCAACCACACTCTAACCATACTTATACAGCACCCTCCCTTTCCACCTGCCTCACAAATAACTCATTACGATCACAAGCCTCCAAAAATCTATCTTCTTTGTCAATGAATATACAAAGCATTGTCAATAAAAGCACCTTCATTCACACCTGGATTTCTCAGTATAACCCAGATATACTTACCCTATCTGAGACATGGCTAAAACCTCATATTATAATCAATGAAATTCTCCCCCCTGGGTATAATATTGTTCAACTGGATAGAAGTAAAAAAAAGGGTGGAGCAGTAGCTATACTCTACTCTGACCAGATGTCTCTCTCTTCCTCTCAATATCTATCCTTGATTTCTGCCCTGCCAAAATACTTATAGCAACCTGCAACCTAAATCAACACAAAAAAATTGTCATTGCAGCAATCTACATACCCCCAGGTAAAAATTTCCCATAATTGAGCAGTTTCTTTCTTCAATTTCTATATCCATTCCCTATGAAACCATCATCCTTGTGGACATGAATACTGACTGAAACCTTGTTAATACTGCATCCCCTAGCTACTCTATAAATCTTTATGGCTTTATTCAGCTGTTCACCTTGCCCACACACCAGCAAAACATTTCCCAGAACAGCTCAGTCATTGACTGAATATTAGTATCCAATTCCCAGTGCTATCATAACCCTTCCACCCTACCTAGCTCCCTTACTGACCACCTCCCTACCTTAGTAGTAAGACACTCTCCCAATCTTAATGAGCCACCAATACAAAGAGTCTCGTAACCTTATAAACTACAACCCTGTCACCCTAAATGAATTACTCTCCACTGTAAACTGGTCATTCCTACACACATTACCCTTTAATGAGGCTGTCCAAAGCTTCAACAATATATTCCTAGAAACATTTAACACACTGGCTCCCCTTAGAAAAATTAGGCTAAAATGAATTATGCGCCATGGCTAAACCAGGCAACTTGATCACTTACGAACAAGAGAGATAATGCCTGGAGAGCATGAAAAAAAAAACCTCAACTTTCCACCTGAACTTATATAAACAGCTTCACAACCAAACAAAAAAGCAGGTCCTACTAGACAAAAAAATGTTATCAAAAATCTCTGAGCCACCCACATTCCACCCCGAAGAAATTCTGGCACTCAGTAAACGAATTGCTTTCTCCAGGGAACTGTCTTTACCAAACCTCTTCCCTAACAAACCTTCTAATAAAACTGCAACCCTACTTAGCAACTTTTTCATTGCAACAATAGAAAAGCTTACTAAACCACAAACTCTTGATATTAAGACTCCATCTCCCACCTCATCTCTTCCCTTGTTCTCCCTAGCACCCATAGCAACTTCCTTCATCACATCACTTCTTAACAAACTCAAAACCTGTTCCCCATCAGCTGACAAACTGCCTCCATTATTTCTCAAACATGCAGTCAGATCTGTAGCATACCCTGTATGTATACTTATCAAGAGATCCATCCAAGAAAATACAGTACCAGACATCTGGAAAAAATTCTTCATAATACCCCCCCACAAGGGAGGAAATTCTACAGAACCCTCAAATGACAGACCTATTGCCATATTATCTCCCTTATCCAAGATACTGGACAAATGTACACATAGACAAATACTAAATAACCTCTTACAGGCAAACCTAATTACTCCCATACAGCACAGTTTCCGTCCCTCACACAGTATTACCACTGCCCTACTATCTTTTACACACAACATTGCACAAGCCAGAGATGATAATAAACTCATATCAGCTCTATTCCTTGACCTATCCAAAACATTTGCTACTGTTTCCCATCCTCCTTAGCAAACTTTCCAACATACAACTCTTTACCTCGACTACCTCCTGGTTTAACAGCTACCTCTCAAACAGATACCAGTCCATCAGATGGCAAACATTCTTCTCCCCTTTCCATCTTGTTAAGACCAGGGTTCCCCAGGCTTCTATCCTGGGCCCCCTACTTTTTAATATATTTACAAATAACATCTATGTCTCCTGCCCCCACTCTACCTTAATACAGTACGCAGATGATTCCACTATTGTCACTCAGCAATCTCTGCACCTTGTAGAACAATGGCTAACTGCAAACAACCTGCTTCTCAACCCCAAAAAGATCAAGCTTCTCCTTTTCCTTCCAAAAAACCTCAATCCAGCTAAAGGCAACTTCACCATCTCATCCTTAGATAACACAATTATCACCGCCGACTCAAACACCAAATTGTTTGGCGTTACTATAGATGACCAATTAAAATTTGACCTACATATCTTAAACTGTATCAAAATGTCCAAATAAAAACTAGGTCTTCTATACCGCAACAACAAATATATACTTAACAAATCTAGACCTATACTGGCTCAAGCATTTTTTGTACCATCCCTGCTGTATGCTGCTCCCATACTTACTAACCTCAAAATAATTTCTTAATCAAACTAGAAACCACCTATAACAAGACAGCTAGATATACAGCCAGTAATAGCTACAAATCCCATCATTGTGTATCCCTGAAAAGCGTAAGATGGCCTGAGCTCCCCACATGCTTCAGATATCACAATTACAAATTGCACACAACATTCTAAAGAGCCCCAACTCCTGTCCTGCCCTTACATTCATAATTACACCCTACGCACCCAGTCATGACCTCAGAATACAACAAAACCTTTTGCAGGTGACCTAGAAAGACAAAAATATTGGAAAAATACTTTACAGTCATTCAATTGCATACTCATGGAACAAACTTTCATTGTCCCTTCACTCCACTACCAAAAGTGGCACATTCAAAAAGCAACTAAAAATTCATTTCCAACATGCGTGGATCTGTACTTGACAGGAAATTACTTCATGAAATTTTCCTTCTCTCAGTTAACATATCTGCCTGGTATCTATCTAAACTGTCTACATATATTACTCTCTCTGCAGTTATGTACCTATGCTATTAAATGCATCTTTGTTGCACTGTTATGATGTTATTCTGAATTTGTTTTTTATTTTAGGCATTGCTACATTCCTTGTAAATAACTTAATGCTAACCAGGTTTCTCAAACATATTGCTACTGCATTCTCAAAATACTGTACTTTTGCCTTGTATATATTCGTATTGTATATTTCTCGCTGTATCTTCCTGCGACAATAACATTTCTAAGTTTGCCACCAGATCCAAATCCTCCACTCATCACTGTGACTCCCTCTATTCCCTAAATTTGTTGGAACTTCCCAACTACCTGACATATATTCAACTCACAACTGCACATAAGCTTATTTTCAAACCCTCTAACTGTCCTTCCCTCTCCTCCACCCTAAAGCAGCATCAGCCACATAGATTACTCAGATCCAGCAATCAAAATCCCCTTGAAGTTTACAAATCTATACGCATTCCAGGACAACTCTTGCTATCTTTCTCCCTTGCCAGATCCTGAAATTTGCTTCCCCTTCACATTAGAACCACCCATAATTTCTCCATCTTCAAGAGCTTACTCCACTCTCATCTCTCCTCCCTCTGGGAATGCTCCTGTTTGCACCCTACCTGATGCTTTCCTCCCCTTTCATCTTTCCATTTTCAACTAAAGAACCCTCAATAAATCTGTTGAATTTACATTATCATTTCAATGTTACATTTGTATGAGCTCATAAATATTGTGTATTACTTGTGATCTTTAATTCTTTTGTAAATATTGTTATTACTTGTGATTTTTGTTTCTTTTGTTATTGTAAATATTACAAATACTCTCATTACTTATAGCTTTGCTCCCCAGGCCTCCATTGACAATGGGCTCAACATGGCCCAATGGACTTTCCCGGTTAACAAACGGCAAATAAAAATAAATAAATAAATAAATAATGCTTTCCTTGATCTTTTCTCCTTGGTTCTCCACTGAAGAAGGGCTCTCTGGGCCCAGTCAGACTAACCCAGTTAACCAATGTAAAAATAATGCATTTCTGAAATATCAGCATATCAATGTTTAATATGCACATTTATAATAGTTGCATCTGTTGGCCCTTGCTATTGTACTATGCTATTGAGTTATGCCTCCTCCTAATGGCTTTAGTGACTCTTCCATATTTAGTGTCTACAAATCCATTTTTGGCAATTTCTGTTATACCTGGTTGGATCATCTTAGGTGGCAATATGTTACCATCACTAGGATTTTGATAGTCACAATCAGGACAAATTTTGTTCAGAAGAATAATCTTCCAAATCAGAATCAGACTCTTTATCTGGTGCTTGTGCCATCTCATGGAATTTCTCCATCACATTTGATATCCAGAATGGATTCTCATTATGTTGGAATTAAGTTAGTCCTTTTTTGCACAAATGCCTACTATTACTTCTCAGTAGTGGATGTTCTACCAGGAATCAAATGTGGAATTATCTCTTTTATCTCAACAATATAATCAGAAACAATAAAGGGTCATCTGACTATCATAACTTCTGGCTGCTCTGAATGATTTTTATGGGTAACACTCTGGCTGTTGTTATCAGAAAGTATATTTACTTTCTGCTGAGTTAGACTCAAGATGGTGTAACAGTGAAGATGCAGACATTTCTTCTCTTCTTGTCAGTAAGTTGAAACCTAATAACCCAACAGGTTATAGCACTGCATGGGTGTATTCAAGTAAAGGAAGGTTCAGGCAATGCACTTCCTCATGATGTTTTAGTTGACTGGATAGGTCTTTACACTTGACATTTGAACTATGGATTTCTTAATCTGGTTGTACTATGTGTGAGCTCCAGTCTTGTACAGATTTATGTAATTAGGGTCTATATTAGAACATCGAAAGTTTAATAGTTCGAATCACTAAAGGTCGCCCTTTATTGATCGAACTATTAAAATTTCGAATGTTCATAAAAATAAATAAAATAAAAAAATAAAATCTAAAGAGTGTAGACAGGGGGCCACACCCCCCACACCCACCCGCTACTTAAATATACCAACTCCGAGACCGCACTACATTGAAGTAAATGGAATTCTCCCCTTACGGAGATTTCTGTTTACCCGTTCGATGGTCTTGCTATTCTCGTGTTGACAATGTTGGATTCAACACTGTCGGCTTTCAAGAATATAATATAGACCCATGTAATTACTGACCTACAAATTTATGATAATTGTTTGAATAAAAGAATAGCAGGAATCCCAAGCCCCATGTCTGAATTTGTGCAATAACAGTCTATATAAATCAGGTAATGACAATTGGAAAAATGATATAAGCCATGGCCTGTCAGGAATGAAATGTGGAATTATCTTTTTTTTCAAAATAATTGTTTTTATTCTTTCATTCTTTTTTTTTTTTGATGCCCATTAACTTGGATGACCATCTGCAGGAATCACTGTTTCACCTCTCTACCAGCCACCTTTGACTGATCAACTTACATCCTAGAGCAGGACATCCAACCTACGCAAGGTTACTGGGATATTAATTCAATCTCTGCATAGGAGGGTGAGGAGACTGAGGCATCCTGAACCTTTCACACCTGCTCTTGACTGCAGGGATTTTTTTTATATTCCCAAAACTTTCTCAAGGGGGAGTAACATGCAGTGACATACATGTGCACTCATGAGTATATCAACCCATGATGTACTGATGTCCACCCTCCAGTTTGTTCATTCAGTGCATTGCACAGTCCTTACCAATACTTACAACTTTGCTGTAGTCCACTGTTCCTGGGTTGTATAAGCCTGAACAACAAGAGAACGGCTGAAGTTGTGGTCTTAAAATAATTGTATAAGAAACTTTAACGGCTATCTGGCAAACTACTTAGTGGACCACAAACTTTAGACTTTAAGTGAACTACATCGGAGCACTATAAGCCATATAGACCAGATCCTCTATAATTGGTCGATGTGAAATTTCCTAAGCTTCAGTCATTTACAGGAAAAAACATTGAGAAGAAAAACATACGATGCAATTCTCCAAAATAAATCATTGCCCATGTGATTTCTAAGTGTGCTGCTGTGACTTCTAAGTGTGCACCGGCAAAGATCCACTGTTTTTGGGAGATTCCTCCTTTCTTGGAGTTGATATGACCATGGAGTTGGTATATATAAGTTTGAGGGGTGTGGGGGGCTTGCCCTCACATTGAGGTAGGTGAAGAGGCTTGTCCCCAGGCAAAATACATTTAATGTTAAATGTTTCACCCTCTGGGTTTCAGACATTGTTTTTTCAATATTTTAGATACTCAGCGTTATGGTCACTGGCAATTGATAGTTGAGCCCTATAAGCCTATAAGACTGTGTGAGGGGAAATGGTGTGCTATAATACTTAGACAATCTGCTGTTATCATTTTCCACTACAGTAAACCTACAATCACCTTACTAGGAAAAGTAACTGCTAAGATCTGGCTAGTAACTCAGGATTAGTTAATTATCGTACTATAGTTAGAAACCAATTAGCCCTTACCACTGCAGCTCCATGCATTTATCTTTCAATATGGCCTTGAATGAAGTGAATGTTATAAGACAACCAATGAAATAAGTTTAATCTTATGGTAAGATTCTTACCTTGCTATTAAGGGGGAGAGTATGCAATTTTCATAAAAAAAAATACAAAATACAAAATAATGCAAAATGGAATAAAGCTATTACATTCTTCAAAATTACAAATGTGTGAATATGGTATGAGGTGTATTTCTTATTCAGATATGGTATAAAATCACAAAACAGAGCAGAACAGACCATACCTCCATGTTTGCATTTGCTGAGAATAGTTATTTGCTTTCTGTACATGTTAGCTTCTGAATATTTTTTTGTCATTTCTGGAAACAGTTAAAGGCTGACTGAAGAAATTAGGCTTTTGTGAGAGGGTATACATGCTGAATATAATGTGCTAACATGGGTCATCAAGACTCACATAACATTATAAAAGCAGCTGCTGTGTTTTGGAGAATGAAGTGCTGAAAAAGATTTCAACTGAAGTGTTATAATGGATAAACACTATTACCATCTACAGACAATCAACTTCATCCAATGTAGAATTAAAAGCAAATTATATTCAGAAGCAATGTGCTTTATTTTTTAAACTGACATGTAAAATGAATAGTGTGAATACTATGGTTGCCTTCTTAGCAACATTTGAAAATAACTAGCATACATGCATGTGTCATAAACTGGTCAGAGGCAAGGATTCACGAAGCCTCCGTGTAAGAGTTATAACTCTTACACGGAGGCTGCAGTTAAACGGAGTGATGTCAGCATGCTCTGCATATTCATGAGAGCATGCTGAATCACACCTAAGTCTAACACGGTCGGTGTAAGGCAGTAGGGGGCGTGTCCGTAGGCTGAGCCCTGCAAGCGGACACGCCCCCAGAAGTGTAAAAGTGCCCAAAGTAAACACCCACAGCAGAGTCCACGGAAATGTGAATAAACACAACACAACACATGCCCCCACAGACTATGACCATAAAATATATAAATGAACATGTTATATTTTTTTTTTAAATTGTAAAGATGTTTAACTGTGAGTGCGCTTTATGGCATGCCCGTAGCGCAGCTACAGTTAGCAGTCAGTGGGAAAGCATATAAGAACTAAATATGCAAAATAAGCCAGGAAGCAATAGCGTAGTGGTAGAGATGTTGGCTGAGGAGCAGGCAGTCATGATGCGAGCCCCCAAAACACCAATTTTTTTTTTTTGCAAAATAAGCAGGAAACAAGTCCCTGACAAATATGTACACATAAAACCACAATTTATGTAAAATGTAATGAAATAGCCCATTTATATTGAAGAAATGTGAGATAACAAAAGAATAAAAAATGCCAGATGTGCTCATAGCTGAGCTACAGTTTAACAGAGTGAGTGCATCTGCCCGTAGATGAGCAGTGGTTTAACTGGTGCAAAATGAGTGCCCATAGCTGAGCAGTGGTCTAACACACTAAATCTATGTGCCCCTAACTGAGCTGAGCGTAATATGCGTGCCGATAGCCAAATGAGGCTTAAAGCAGCACTCCCTGTAACAAGCTAACCGATGGGCAACGTTGAGCAAACCGTATCAAAACTGCCTTTACACAGACACACCCCTCAGCATGTCTAGACAGTCATGAAAAATAAAAAGCAGTGGCCAGGTTCAAACCCAGGATACTATACACCATAGTCAAGGTACCAAACCACTAAGCCATGATAGCAGTACCTAGAAATGCATTAATAGCTAGTATATAGGAATGAATTCAAACTGGAGCATGACAATGCAGGTTTACTGAAGTTGATACAATTCCAAAATGGCCAATCACAGATATGTGCGGGAAAAACGGAATATATAAGCCCCATAGGCGGGAATACACAGCATAAACGATTGTAGAACTGACCTGCAGGCAGAATGACAGGAGTAGGAGAAGGTAGTTGCTTTCGAGCACAGAGGTGGGGTGTTGAGGAGTCCAGGTACATGGTCTGGCTCCTAGTCCATAATCATGAGGCCCAACTCATGCAGGGCCAGGTCCTCTGGGGAGCATACAGGGCCGAGGCATGGGACCGGTTGGCTCATGATCTCACCAGTGCCACAGGGATTCCAAGGACTGGTGAGCAGGTCCGTCACCACCATGCGGACCTGAAGAGACACAAGCAGGACCAACTGAACCTTTGGATCCAGGAGGCCTGGCAAACACCCAACGCCCCACTACTGAGTAAGTAACATTTAATTATGTATGTAAGAAATTAAACTAGCTGATATTATGGAGATGTGTATTCCAATATTACTTCATTTATATTACAGCTGCAGGTGTCCATTCTGTGAACCGCAGAGCCTATGGCGATAGGCTGGTGCGGTTGTGCCACCAGGCAGGTCAGTAATCCACTACCAGTAACTGTAAAGAAATATAAAAGTATGACAGTCAGCAAAAGAGTGCAGTGTAGTCAGTAAGGAATAAAATCTGCAAGTAACAGTGTGAAAGTGTATGCAAGTATTGCTTGATTACAAAAGTGTGTTTCAGCCTGTAAGTTAAACCGAAAAATGAAACTGTCTGACATATATTCTGAAATAAAAATGCCCTACCTGTAAGAAAATAGTACACAACCTGCAGTAGGCTGAAATGTATAGCTGCAGAAGATGATGAAATCACATGTGTGAAATACATCCCTGTGGAAATACTGAAACATGACAGAAGTGAGACTGCTGGAAAGGATTGTAATAACTACAGGTAAAACATGTCAATAAAGCCTAGAATTAAGTACCATCCTGAATAGTAAAATGAAAGCAAGTGAGAGAATGTGAGAAAGTGTCATGAATCCAGCAATACAGTAGTAATAACCCCTGAATAAAGTATACTGCAGTCAAGACAGAATGAAATGCACGTGAGATTCAAAACCAAACAGTGAAATCTGTTCAAAGTGTTGCTGCATCTGGAATGTGTATCCCAAAATCTGGATATGTTGCTCTCAGTCTGCAATATGCAGATAGGATGATTGTCTGATATACCAAACATCCACACTTGTCTACAGCTATATAAAGCAAATGTAGCAGGATGATGTAGCTGAACAAAGCTAGATATGAATGTGTATGAAGAACCATAAAATATATATTGATGTTGCAGTAACAGTCCTATCACCAAGTTGAAATAGTTATCATATAGGAAACTGTAGTTAGAACAGTAGTGTGTATATAACTGTAGCTATTAGAAATGTACAGCATATGTATTGTTATTCGAAGGTGTTAATATTACTTTCTTTACCCCACCCTATAACCACATATAACCCATTCCACGTGAAAATGGTATGTGCAATCACAATTAACACCCCTGGACATTTGTCCTGTTGGGTCATATATATTTGCATGTCCGTTGATGCATCTGCCCTGTTCATACATCCACACCTGATGGCCTGTTGCCATCAATTAACCCTGCATGTTGTTGGACTGTGTATTTCTGTTCATATTATGCATGTGTTATGCTCGCTGTTCAATGGTGTGAATATCTGGGTGTTTGGTTAATGGGAATACTAATGCATGCTGTTACAACTAATTGTGAATGGTATTATATGTCACTAACCCAAACTGTCATGACATAATGCAAAACATAGGATGACAGGGAAGGCGGGTTCCAGCGGACCCACCTCTCCCACCTCAGCTGGCGAGTGCACCTGGCACTAGTGCCGAGTCCGGACCCTCCTCCGGTGGCCCTGTGCCACCTGTGGGTGGAAGCACTGCAGGGGATGGGGCTCGTCCCCCTCTGCAAGTGTGGCCAGAGGAGAACCACCACTCACCCTCCGTAGCGTCCGGACTGTGGTGCGTAGGGAGATTCGGGACTCTGTTCTCAAGCCCCTATGCCAGCTCGAGGCACGGGTGGTGCAACTAATGGGCATGCCTGTTTCCCCGCCTACACAGCCCCCAGCACAGCCCTATCCTGGGCAGTGAAGGAAAAGTGGCAACTGCCTATGGGTGGGGATATCAGTTCCACTGTTGCCATCTGTGGGCTCATGGGCTCTGGATATCCAAACCTCCATCCCCATCAATTGTGTAAACCCCCAACACGTGTGATACACCACCCCTGTATGCGTCTTGTTTGTCTTGTCTGTTTACCTACCCAACCTACCTCCCCAGCTGTACCGACTTCCTTCACCTGACATACCACTCTCACCTGAAAAAAAAAAAAAAGTGCACTCTGTACCCACAAAAAAATTACACCCCATACATAGCTGCCCATTCCGCACACATGTCTGCTGGACATGGAACCTATCAATTACAATTGGCTGTAAAACAAGTATTATTGTTGTCCTGACACCTCTCTCAGGGGTGGAAGGTTTCAAATGTCACACCAAATTACATACATATGCACAGCTGTTGCTGATGAAGAAATGGGCAGCTATGGGCCTTACCTACATCCCTCCTGCACATCCCAAGCTTGTTTCCCTACTGTCTTACCCTCTTTGTGACCCCTTTTTCACCATTTTCCTGTCTCCCCATTTTCTTTTCTTTCAAAGAAAATAGCGCGGGTGTGCGCAAGAGTAAGCATGTTTAAGCGGTTGTAAGCGGGTGTGCACTTGTGTGCGCGGAGCTAACCGCCAGTGCGCATGCGTGAGCTCCACGCAAACCAGCACTAACCCGGTTACAACTGCTTAAAAGTGCCTTAGTCACTTTGATTGACAGGTCTTGTAGTCAGTTCAGAAGCAAAATAAAATCCCACTGGCAGTCCCGAACCCAGGACCTTGCAAACAGTAGTCGGCATGACTTACCACTAAGCCATAACTCTTACACAAGAACATTGTGCTAAAATAAATATATCATGTAATAGTAGGAATGAATGTAAAGGGAATATAGATGTGTAGTACACAAAGCATGCCATTTAGAATTACTATCAAAACTAGTGGATTTCCATAATAGTAGTGTGTGAACAGAAACAGCCATGCTAGTTCGTAGCTAGTAGGTAATAATGTCACTATAGCACCTTGCAAGCCACACACATACTCACAGCAGGATAATCACTGCCCATACCCCACAACCTCTTACAGGAACACATCTGGACCAAGTAATAAAATATGTGGAGCAAAGGCCCAAAACCAGGGACACATTACAAATAATGTTACAACAAACGCAGACAGGTCAGAGAGCAACAGGGTCTGCATTTTGTGGGATGTTTGGAAGGGTATGAAGTCTGAAACCTGAATGTTTGTCACCATATTCTGACTTGAGCCCAGAGTGATTTGCCAGAAAAAGGTGTGCATGAGATATTGACCAAAATATGAGGCAGAAATGTGGACAACCTGCAAATATCTGTACACATGACGGGTCTGACACCACCATATTTGAATAGTTAAGAGCCTAGTCATAGCAACAGTGAATGACTTACAGGGATGCCCCACAGACTCCATGTGAAATGTACAAACAGTAGGCAGAAAGGTGTAATACATGCAATGGTAACTATGGAGTCCTGAAAGTATTCACCACTTGCATGGCAGAAAAAGTGTAGTAATACATATGCTCATGCTAATCCACAGTCACAACTGCAGCATACCAGACATTTTAATGGGTGTACCCCACTGATATGTACCATTCCATGAGGCAGATAACAGATGAACCTGAAAGTCTCTGGGGCCTGCTCAGCAGCATACTCAAATACCCTAATAGATGTCAAGGCCCACACCATGGCCAGACCACACTGCATGCTGTAACACCATAGCAGATATAGCAAGCATTCCAAGGTGTGAATGTACATGGAAAATATGAAAGCTACAGCAGCACACTACAGTCAGGACACCTAGCAGGCATACAAGTAGTGACTGTAAAGGGCAAATATTGAAGCCTTAGCAACAAAGTGCAAGCAAAAGTGAAAGGAAAGCACACACACACACATTAACAGTAGTAGTAGTTGTAGGTGTCAGTGTACATACACAGTTAGTACAGGAAACTGGAGAAATGAATGGAGGAATGTTAATCTGCAACACACCTGGAAATATGAGAGAGATACCAACCTTTACACTCACAGAACATTGTCCACAGCATAACAGCATGGTCCCTGCCCTTAAAATCTGAAAGGGCTACACCTATCTCACATACCTTTTTATAGCACTGTTCTGAAATCACAGTGAGAACCGCAATCAGTACACAACTGGCTGCATGCAATTAGCAAATGCTGGCTAACAATTGGTGCAGAGGCCATCACATGGGCATATGCAGATACCTACAAAAGTATGCTGTACTCCCAGTCCACACAATACTTTCATTGCACCCTGAGAAGGATGTGAGAGACAGACAGACAGACAGAGAGAGAGAGAGAGAGAGAGAGAGACAGAGACAGAGAAAATTGCAATTAAGCAGACACAAACAAATTGTTCAGCAACAGCCACCTGAAAGCTGACAACTTTGAAGTGGAGCAGCAGGACAGAGAACCAGATGGCAACACAAGCAGCTGTGACAAACACAGGTAATGTAAAGTAATACTATAAAGGTCTACATACTGTGAACCCTCCATATGTGTCATTGGTCTGTATCCATATGTATATGAAGATGTGTAAAGGGCAGGGGACATACAGCAACTATCAGTGAAGGCTGTACATACATTTGTATGTGAGAGCATCTATGTGCACATATCAATGTAGGTTGACTGTAGGTTGTAGTGAAATGTACAAAGTAGGTTTCACAGTTATGTACGTTTTGCGGTATGTTAGTGTGTGTATACAGTATGGTAGACAAACATGTTGATATACCTGTCTATCATATGGATACGTATGTATGTCAACATATGTATGTGTGTGTATGTATATATATATATATATATATATATATATATATATATATATATGATATGCATATATGTATACATACATAGAGAGAGAGATGTAGGAATACATAGCCAGATGTAGATAGAATATTGTACAAACATATATATGTAATGCACACATACAGATATAGATATATGTAGATACATATACATAGACAGACTGATCTGACTATGTACAGGTATGACTGTATATGACGACCTTCAACACACCCTGTCCCACCCCTCTGTCACTCTCACCCCTCTGTGTCCCCTCTCCACATCTATAGCAATATATGTACAATAATATATATATGTGTATATGTATACAGACATATATATATATATATATATATATATATATATATATATATATATATATATATATATATATATAGATATATCTATATACATATATATATATATATATATATATATAGAGAGAGAGAGAGAGAGAGATGTATATAAATTCTGAGTGAGGCACATGTGTACAGATGTATTGCAACAGGTGCCTGGTGACAAAGGCATGGAGTGAACACCAGTGTCAAAACCAGAGTACCATACCACATTCCAAATCACCTACACCAGTAACCACCAGATATGTGATTGGCAGCCCACCACTGCATGTGTCAGGGGTGAATAGGGTGATAAATGTGTACAATAGTGGCCCCAATGATATTCACAGTGGCACACTATCCCTTGAATACCTGCACATGGTATGTGTCAGCAAACATGGTGTGTCAGCTATGGACATGTAGGTCGGTGTACCCCTCCACACCACATAATGGATGCCATGGTATGGACCTCACATGACAGCTACAGATATGGAGAAGGACACAGTGACATGTACAACACTGTGACAATGCACTCAAACACATTACCAATGCACAGTGACTGACAACACCACAGAGTACACATATACTACCCACATAGAGGTTACCACTCCCGGATATACATATGTAAGTCACACCCATGACAAATGTCCAACAACCATGGTAACACCTCAAACAACACACGGCACTAGAACTGATAAAAACAAAATGTGACAGACCAGCTCGTTGACTCGGAGTCCGTGTAATTTTACATTTCGTTCTTCATTGTGACTTCATTTGTTTTCGGTGCTTTTTTGTGGATTAAAACTATCTCTCCGAGTCAACGAGCTGGTCTGTCACATTTTGTTTTTATAGTAACACCTCACACCATCCACAACCTAAATGACTGCTGTGTGTCATCCATGCCACTGCAATAGAGTGCACATGTGGAGGTAAAATTACCTACCCACAGATAAGACATACCCTACACTAAACCACACAGTGTTAAGAAGCAAGACTCCCCATGAGTACATGTCACACATACCCCTGCTGAATGTTAGTCAGATAGGTAATATGCCATATGAGTCACCCTGTGTAACTGTGTGACAGCAGCAGGTACCATCACACCACATGTGTCACAATGGTCAGGGTAGCAGAACAGTACACTGCTGTAGTCCCAGGGGCAATAGCATATTGTATAGTATTGTATTGTAATGTAATGTATTGTGTTGTATTGTATTGGTATGTTGAGGTGCCTCCTTCGTGGAGTGGAACCTCTGCTGCTGTGCGCCAGTGTACAGGTACATATCCTGTAGTCAGGCTAGTGTTACATAGCACTTCTATATGTGCGTTTAGCTCCTGTCAGAGTTTATGTAGCATGCAACTGGGGATACTATCAGGTCCCATTCATGTTGTGTATTCTGCTGTCCTGAGGGTGGCTCTCACCTGGACATCTGTGATGACAGGGAGGTTACAGTCAGCTGGGATAACTATGTCTTATTTTGGGGGAGAGGGCGGGGTGACACCTGCACTGAACCTGTCTGCCACAATGTTGTCAATATCTGTGGTGTCAGTGAAATATTTGTTGTTGTGTACTAACTATGAGCATAGAGGATGGATCCTGACCAGGTTGCTAACATAACTGAAGAAGGCCTTCTGGTTATCTGTAGTGTCCCTCTTGATTTCCCTCTCAAAGTTGCCCATGGATGTTTGTATGATGGAAAATAGATCCTTACTAGTGCTGCTCAGACATGCCCTCCCTTTACGGAATTATGCTCTGTCTTGCAGTAGCTTCCATCTTCTGTAATACAATCCGTCTATGGCTGGGGTCCACCAGACAGGATGCTGTCCCTTTGTGGAGAGTGTCTTGGTCATATATGGGATTGCATGATCCATGCATTCTTGGAGATGTCTGTAGAAAGCAATTGTGTAGGGGTCAGCATTGTGGGTTGTATCTGCCACTGGCCCAGTGGGCTGAAAGGATACCATGTCACTGTTACAAAGTGTAAAGTTTGCATCTGTAATGTTATTCACTATAGTCGTTTGTGCTGGTGGTGGAGGTGGGATATGTATATCCAGGGCAATCAGTGTGTGTGGTCAGCTCACAGTAGTTGATGATGTAGGCCATACAGTACCTAGATACAAACCCCCAGAGTGAGGAGGTGCTCTTGACCTGAATCAGTGTTCTGACTGCTGGGGTTTGGTAGTATGTCGTATGGAGTGTGCCAGGTACTGTTGCACAGTTGCTGGCTGAGCACTGATACCTGGCCATTTACATGTGTATCCACCAATAGACAGACAGATGCTATATATGTGAGATATGTTGTATCATAACAGTCGAGTAGCATGTGTAGTATGTGTGCCAAATTCTGCTGACATATATTGCTGATGTCAGGTTATTTTCTTTCTCGGGTACATGGCCCACCCGCGGAATCCCACTTACTCCACAGCTGAGGATGAGGAGATACACCAGAGCCTGGTGCGGGATTATGCAATACTCTTTTCCCGCACCAGCCAGAATCAGCAGGAGAGGGCTGCACTGTGGCAAGACCTTGTCCGTCGGGTAAATGACATAGGCACGCATAATAGGACATATGAGCAGGTACGACATCACTGCAGTGATTTAATCAGACATGTCCGTCAGCATGCGTCGGATATCCACAGGCAACAGGTTGCCACAGGTGGTGGGGTGGCTACACATCCCCCACTCACCAGACTGGAGGGACTACTCATGAGTGTAGTGGCTCCAGTCCGCCAGCAACAACAACAGCAGCAGACATGCATTATGATGGAAGCTGGAGCCACGCAGCAGCAAGACAGCGAACGTGCAGGTAATATGCCATATGTATAATTGACTGTTGTGTACACTGGTAGTTAATGCATGTGTGAGGTGTGTCCTTGGTTTGTAGCTGTCACCATAGTATTTAATGTGCAAGTGTGATATCCTCAATATTAGCAGCTGACATGTGAAAGGCGACTGTTGTACTACTGACCTGTATCATACTCAGTAACAATGGCACAGTTGTGCCCACTGACATTAGTTTATTCACGTCTGCAGGTCCCTCTGTTATAACAGCAATGCTGCCTATCCATGCTGGTGAGTGTGTATTAACAATTCCTGTAATAGTTTTGATAGTAATAGTACTATTTGGCTCGCTTAGTAGTGCTCTTTGTATGCATGTAGGTGTGTCTGTGTCTGTGTGTTGATATCACGCATACTGAGTACTGTACAATTGTGTGAAACTGTGTGCATGTGTGCATGTGTGCACGTGTGCATGTGTGCACCTGTGCATGTGTGCATGTGTGCATGTGCACACCTGTGCATGTGTGCATGTGTGCATGTGTGCACATGTGCATGTGTGCATGTGTGCACCTGTGCATGTGTGCACCTGTGCATGTGTGCATGTGTGCACCTGTGCATGTGTGCATGTGTGTATGTGTGCACCTG
Source organism: Protopterus annectens (assembly GCF_019279795.1). Lineage (NCBI taxonomy): Eukaryota > Metazoa > Chordata > Ceratodontiformes > Protopteridae > Protopterus > Protopterus annectens. Next base: position 908,007,191 of record NC_056732.1, read on the forward strand.
TGCATGTGTGCACCTGTGCACGTGTGCATGTGTGCATGTGTGCACATGTGCATGTGTGCACCTGTGCATGTGTGCACCTGTGCATGTGTGAATGTGTGCATGTGTGCATGTGTACATGTGTGCACCTGTGCATGTGTGCAGGTGTGCACCTGTGCATGTGTGCATGTGTGCACCTGTGCATGTGTGCATGTGTGCATCACTGGTAATGTGTAGACATTGTAAACTGTGTTTCCTGTTTCCCTCCCACAGATTCTGGTGCTGCTCTGGTGTCATGTAGCAGGGAACCTGAATCAGGTGCCGTGGGTACTGATAATGATGACATCTGTGCAATGGCACAGGAAGGTATGCCAGGGTCCGCCATTGGTCAGCCAATTGACAGTACACAGCTGTCGACCCCATCAATGCGCACAGTTATCCTGCCAATACACCCTTTGTCACCAATGTCCCTAGGTGATGGACAGCATACAGTGGGCATTGACCAGGGTAATGTGGTATCTGTGGCACATGCCTCCCCACACAGCAGCCATGGTATCACACAGACAGATGTCCAGGGGTTCTCGTGGGAGCGTCCGTGGGCATACTGCCCCTGTCAGACGTGCCCACAGAGGTCTTACATCCTCAGCTATGTTTCGGGCTGTCATGCAGGCACAGTCACATATGGAACGGTACACCAGACAGGGTCTGAGGGAGCTGACAGCATGTCGCACAGCCATGACTGACAGTATGCGTGACATTGCGGCTGCCATCCGTGATTTCACCGATGTCATAGACAGACGTTGTGGGGACATATTAGACCGGTTCCACAACTACATGTCCATGAGCCAGGGCGATGGTGGGCGGTTGAGGCATCGACGTGGCCGTATGCCAGCAACAGCAGCAGCTGGCAGTCGTCGCGGACAACAACAAGGCCGTGGCCGCCCCCGTAGTGCCAGCAGCAGCCCCTGCAATGCTGGCTCTGTGCTGTCATCAGACCACCCCAGGAGACCATGTGCATGTGGCTCTGGCCAGGCCCGACAGGGATCTGTGTCCAGTCAATGAACACCTGCTTCTGATGACAGTCCCCAGTCTGGGTTGGTACCGGATACGGTCCATAGCACCCCTGCAAGGCACAAGTACCGTGTCCATGGCCAGAGACACTGATCTGTATGAACTGGCAGGTACAGTCTGTGGCTGTCCACAAACACCAGTATATGGCAGCCGTGAGGTGGAACTGTGTGCATCCATACACACATGCAAATTGACAACACCTAGGGCTACTGCATACACGCACACACTGCATCAACATTGCCCCACCTTCTACTGCTGTCCCTCACCAACACACATACACATACATGTCAATCGGTGGTATCGGTGGCTGACTCAGGCATACCAAGTTCACACCCTGTGCATATGATGAAACTGTGCCACCTCCTGCAATCTGTAACAACTGTGCAGGTACAGGTTAACATGTTGCTGATACACAGGGTGACCACATAGATGTGTAGTAATAGTATAATGTTGTTAACAGTACTGTGTGCTGAATTAATTGTGGATATATTACAGCATGCCTGATGCAGTAAGTGTGTGATTGTCATGTACTGTTGTCTACACCCATGGTAAGTACCATAGTGTATCATCTGCACATGTTGGCATACTGGTGGTAATGATGTCAACAGAAGGCTACATACATAGGTAGCACAGGGGATAAGGTAATGAATGTAGTAATACGCAATGATGGACATGTAAATTGCAAGTGGCATGTTGCCCACACTGGACTCTGCAATGCAGATATTTGAGGATGTTGATATGTGTGCAGTACTACACGACTGGTACAGGACACACAGGAGCACCCTAGCACTGCATGCTCACATCTCATACCATGCTAGACAGCCCCAACACACAAAACTAACTGTCACAGGAGGGAGAGTCCCCATATATGTCAGGGATACTGTGGTGTCAGGCCAGGTAGCATACATCCTACTACGTATGGAACCACTGAGTGAAGGCTCAGTGTCTGTTATTTGACATGTGTATTACTACAGGTATGAGCACATGGGTTTCCATCCAGTTATTTTACATCCTGACAGTACATGGTCTGTACACTTGTGTGCGCTGAGACAGGACCCTAGCCATCTGACCCTTATATTTCCATGTACATGTGTATAGTCCCTGCATATTTGCAGTGTTACCTACTGGAAGTGGTACAGCTTGTTTGTTGTACAATGGACTACATGCAGCCCTGTTTACTGTAGCTTTGTTTGCATGCATGTTTGCTTGCAATTACCCTGGAATACTGATCACACCTGCAATGCATAGTTATAGAGCTTCTGTGGACTCCTAGTGCCTTCTGCATAGCTTACTATATGTATGTCCATGTCCCACTTGACAGGATGTCACTGTTTGTCCTGTTCACATGTACATTGCCTGTGACACAGTGCATATGACTTACCTGGCATGTGTCCACGTGAGCAGTCATATATGCTACTGCTAACTAATCACAGGCACTACACCTTCACATATTCATCTTCTGTTGAACTACCTGCTTCGCTAGGGACGGCCTGCACCTGTCTCCCCTGGGCTTTCAGATATTGGCAAAGGCTCTTGCTACCCCCATAGTGCCTATGTTAGGCAAGGCTCAAATGACAAACCCACCTTCATAGGTATCACAAGGGATAAGAAACTAAGCGTAATGCTACCCAACGCCAGAAGTCTAAACCTCCAGATGCATGCACCCGAAACTCTCCTTGGCATGGAGAACATCGATATCTGTGCAGTAACAGATGCCTCGTTCAGGGCTACTGAGAGCACACCAGCACTACCAGGTTTAACCTGGTTGATTTCTTTGAAACAGTCACCAAGGCCATTGACGAGGGGAAGGTGGTTCACACAGCCTACTTGGACTTCACAAAATCCTTCACAACAATACCCCACTTGGGCATTCTAGAGAAGCTCACCAGCTTAAATATAAGCCCCTATGTCACTAGATGGATTGCACAGTGGCTCAAGGACAGAACCCACATGGTTAGAATTGCTGGAGCCATGCCAGACTCCAAACCAGTTACGAGTTGTGTCCCACAAGGCTCAGTCCTGGGACCTCTCTTGTTTGGTATATATTTATTGGAGGTACAGGCCAACATGGACGGACTGTGGCTGACCAAATATGCAGATGACTGCGATCTGGCCACCATAATCAACTCTCCAGCTGACACAAGCATCTTCCAAAGGGGCATCATAGAAACAGACAACTTGTGCCATGGCCTTCAGCTGAACAGTGTTTAGAAAGGGAAATGTGCATCCTGTAGTCTGTTCACCTAGTTGCCAAAAGGGACATTTCCCTCACACACACTAACCCCCCCTCAGCCAAAAAACACACACTTGCCATTTGCAGGATTCAAACCCCTATCTGACTATGTTATGACACTAGAGACAGACGCATGAGCAGAGTGTGCTATTTGCATTAGTGGGTGGTTTCCCTTCTCTTGCTGTACTTATAGGGTGCTGACATCATCAGTGTTTAGAAAGGGAAATGTGCATCCTGTAGTCTGTACTCCTAGTTGCCAAAAGGGACATTTCCCTCACACACACTAACCCCCCTCAGACAAACACACACACTTGCAAGATTCAAACCCCTATCTAACTATATTATCACACTTAAGATGGACACATTAGCAGAGCGTGCTATTTGCATTACTAGGAGGCTTCCTTTCTTCTGCTATACTTATAGAGTGCTGACATCATCGGTGTTTAGAAAGGGGAATGTGCATCCTCAAGTCTGTTCACCTAGTTGCCAAAAGGGACATTTTCCTCACACACACTAACCCCCCTCAGCCAAAAACACACACTTGCCAATTGCAGGATTTAAACCCCTATCTGACTATGTTATGACAATCGAGACAGACACATTAGCAGAGCACGCTATTCACATTACTGGGAGGTTGCACTTCTCCTGCTATACTTATAGAGTGCTGACATCATCGGTGTTTAGAAAGGGGAATGTGCATCCTGTAGTCTGTTCTCCTAGTTGCCAAAAGGGACATTTCCCTTACACACACACTAACCCCCCTCAGAGAAACACACACACTTGCAGGATTTAAACCCCTATCTAACAATGTCATGATACTTGAAACGGACGCATTAGCGGAGCACGCTATTCGCATTATTAGGAGGTTTCTCTTCTCCTGCTATACTTATAGAGTGCTGACATCATCGGTGTTTAGAAAGGGGAATGTGCATCCTGTAGTCTGTTCTCCTAGTTGCCAAAAGGGACATTTCCCTCACACACAATTGCACACACACTGACCCCCCTCAGACAAACACACACACTTGCAGGATTCAAACCCCTACCTAACTATGCTATGACACTTGTGACAGACGCATTAGCAGAGCACACTATTCACGTTACTGAAAGGCTTCTTTTCTCCTGCTGTACTTATAGGGTGCTGACATCATCGGTGTTTAGAAAGGGGAATGTGCATCCTGTGGGGAGGCAGATGCCAAGCACACTCTGGCAAAGATGTCATTCCATAGGGCAAACAGCCTAGTGTTGATCTCTACACCCATATGTATAATTGTCAAATGCACATTATTTGTTTCTGATAGACTGTTTGCACATCTTTATTGCCATAGCATTCCCTGTTTGTATGAACAACTTGTGCATCTGTGGAAGATGTTTGCATATGAGAGGGATCCACTATATCACGTATGTCTCTGTAGTCATTTAACTGTGTGCACTGGGCAGACTGCTGTAATGTGGTTGTTTCCTGGAATAACACGTAAAAATACCAGATATGTGTGTCCAACTGCTAAACTGAGATTTGGCCTAAGTGTGTAAGCATGCCCAGTTCAGTCTTCCCATGGCATGTTGTCTGACATATGTCTCATTTATCAAAGTGTGTGAGCATGCCCAGTGTGAGCATTCCATATGTTGGACTCTGCAGCCCACCACATTTGTGGATGAGTGTGAACTTCAACAAATATCACCCGTTTATGGTTGTGTGTTGTGTGTCATGTTGTGTAGTTACTGTACAACTGTTTTGTGTGTGAACACAACAGGATTATACTGTGCCTGCAGTGTTTGCATGGGATACTTTGCATACAGTTGTCAAACATCCTTTCACACTGACCTAACACTGTAGTACTGTATAGTGTACTGGTAGTACTTTGACTGTGGTGGACAGTATCCTGGGCTTTAGTGCTATCACTGCTTTACATTTCGATAGTGAGCACAACAGCCTGGTTAGGGGCCAGTTGTGTACATCTGACCATGTTGCATTCTGTTCAGATATGAACTACTTAAACCAGGCTTGTCCAACATTGGTAGTGTATTCCACAACATAGGTGTACATTTGCAAACACTAGCGATGTGCCCTAGTCCATGTCTAATGCTAGTTGGAGAGTGTGTTTGTCCTTCAACACACATTGTAAGTGGAGTTTGCCATGACATATGTCATGGTTAGTATACTGTGCCTCTGTCTACCTGTGACATGACAGTGATACCCAGGATAAAGCTACCATCTCCCATCCACTCATCAAGATTCCTATTGAGGAAAATTGATAAGTGACTCTATGGGTAGCCTGTAGTGGGAGTTCACTCATGGGTGGGGGTGGCTTCTGTGTTATGGATCATGCAGTACAGCTTGTCCTATGTAAATCAGTGCTGGGGTTCAGGTCTCTCATGTGCATAGCTCACTGCCATTCAGATTGTACAAGGTGCAGCATGTTTATTGATACCAGCAACACAGGCAACACATGGCATCTGTGCAAGCTCTTTGATACTCCTGGTGAGGTACTGTTGGGGACTTTACAGTTGATGGAGGTGTCTGCTGAGGTACATCCCACAGGGGCTATTGTAGTCAATTGTACCGCTGATGAAGGATGACTGCAGAGCCACAATGTCCTCCCCTTATCTAGATCTGACAACCTTCATGATTAGGTGGGTATATGGTATGTTTCTGTAAACACTACAGCACGTTTGTCCAGTGCAGGATATCTATCACCTTGTGTCCCCAGGTCTCTCGTTACATGTTAACTACATAATGGGTTAACACCTATGTGGTAATTGGTGGGCACTTACTGTATATCCGCGGGGGTTGACTATACACTTTTCTGCAATTAGCTTGCTGACATGGCTATGGCACCAGTTGTCTGTTTCTATGTGGCCCTTATGTGGGATGCTTGTGTCAGCTGGTGGATCATATGTGGTGAGCAGTTTGTAGTCCTCTGCAAACATGTTCAGACACAGTCCTTCCATGTTTGCCTGTACATATGGGACATATATACCAGACGAGGGAGATCCCAGGACCAAGCCTTGTGGGATGCCAGTTATATCTGGTTTGTAGTCTGACATGGCTGCAGCATGTCTGACCATGTCTGCTCTGTCCTTGGTCTGGTTTGCATCCCCTCTACTGACATAGGGGTTTATATTTAAGCTGGTGAGCTTATCTATAATGAACACGTAGGGTATTGTATAGAAGCCTTTGCAAGGTCCAGCTACGCTGTGTGGACCACATTGCCCTCATCAATGACCTTAATGACTGTTTCAATTGAGTCAAACATGTTTAGGGGCAGGATCTGCACTTAAGAAAGCCACACTGGGTAGGGTCCGGTGTCAGTAGGTCCCCAATATCTTTATGTCTGTGGTACATGCTGATCCTTTCCATAGCTGTGCAGACCGAGCTTCTCATGATTCTGGGGTAGTAGTTTTCAGTATCCATTCAGGCAACACCTTTGTTGAGAAGGACCACTGTTGTTGTACACTGCTCTTTGGGTACATATTCTGTGGTAAGGCTGACATTGAGCAGTAGTGTGATTTGGCATTCCATCTTGGAGTCCATGTTGCACTCAGCCCAGGACACCATCTCATATCATTGCTGCTGTGTGTTTTGCTTTGTAGATGCTGGCTGTTACCTCAGCATCTGCAATGTCAGGGGCCCAGAAGTCTGCTGGGATAGATATTCTGCATTCTGGGGGGGGGGGGGTTGCACTGCACCTGTCAGGATGTATGTTGGCAATATGTGTGTGTGTTTGTGATATTTGTGTGATTCAGAGCATATCTGTGAATTCCCAACACGGTTCCTACCATCAGTTGAGAAAGCCTTGGGATTATCCTTAGTGTCCATAGGCTCATAGGTTCATACTAGGCTATCCACCCTAGGGCATTTGTTAGCCTAGCCAGAGTGTGTGTGGCTTTTGCCACCCCTTGCTATGTGAATATTATGGCCATTTATGATTTGCTTTGCTGTGCCTCTGTCTGGACATGACACAGTGAAGACCTCCAGTGTAACTCTACAATCATCCATCCACTTGGCAAGATTCCTGTTGAAGAGTGTCAGTGAGGGGCTCTGCCTAACATGGAGTGGGATTCTGGTCCAGGGTGTGGGGAGCCTCTGGATTATGTATCTGTCCCACCAGCACATCCTATTTCATTATTTGTTGAGGTTGACATCTCTCACTCTCACAGCTCCGATGGCTTTGAGTTTTCTGGGGTGGAGCATGTCCATTACTCCTGTGTTGGGCATGGCCTTCTACAACAGGCATGCAATGCCTCTGTGTAGGCAGTATGTGACTGCATTCAGCTGGGGTGTCTACAGCCAGGCAGCATATGACATATATTTGAGACCCTTTATCCTCTTGGTGAGGTACCTTTGAGGTCTTTCTAACTGCTGCAGGTGTCAGGTAAGGTACATCCTATATGAGGCATTGTACTAGATTATGGGTGTGATAAGAGAACAGTATAGGGGCACAATGACCTCTGTTGACGTAGATGTGAATCCTTTCCTGATACGGTGTCAAATGTAGACAGTCTTCCTAGCCACATTGGCAATGTGGGTGTCACATAACAGGTTACTGTCCACTTGTGTCCCTAGGTCCCTGATTACTCCTTCCATACATAATGGTTTACCACCTACGTGGTAATTTGTGGTACCTTGTTTGGTATTTGGTGGGACATTCATACTGTCCAGTGTCTTCAGGACGGCTGCGTGGGGTTCCTGTGTGTGAGAGTGTGGTCTGTAGCATGCTACAGACTGTACAGCAGTCTTGCCTACAGTTAGTTGCACATGGGTGGACTCCAATGCCTTGTGCATTGTCAGTTACCTGGACGTATGGGTGTCTGTGCTGAATATGGATACTCACCCTCCTTTTATGTTTTGTTCCAGGTTTTGGGGCCATGACACATGATATGTGGTATAACCTGGTAGTGCTGGTGTGCTGTCAGGAGGCTTGCAGCAGGTTTCTGTCACTGCACAGACATCAATGTTCTCTGTACTGGGGATGGCCTTGGGAGCATGCATATTGGGGTTTACATATCTGGCATTGGTCAGCATTACCCTTATGTTTCTTTCCACTTATGTTTTCTAGGGTGGTGTGTTAGTCTTTTCAGCCTTTTCTACAAAAGGCTCTATGGAGGTGGCAAAGGCCTTATCCAATATCTAGACGTCCGGGGATAACAGGTGCAAGCCATCCCAAGAACAGCTGTGTGGCTTGTCAAGCATGACATCCCAAGCAGACAGACACTGGATCCCCTTGGAATGACACCAGTAAGTGTGCCACTTGCTATGACTGATCATTCCGTGTTCGTACTGTGGCATTATTCTTGGTAAGGGTAGGATGCCGCAAATGGTGAGTGTCATACCGGCCTGGACTACATAATCAGAGTGCTCATCTATGTCTCTTTTTATGTAGTCTAGGGAGGTACATCTCAGGACATTCACACCAGCATGTACTATGACTGCATCATATTTCTACTTGCTTTGGAGTGACCTGCATACTTCTGTTATGTGGCGTATTGCGGCAGCCTACAGGCAGCTTACTGTACCCTTTCCCTTGTTCAGTCTGGTGTGCGGGACAGCAGTGTGTCTGACTATGGAGTCACCTATTACAACTGTATCAGGCATGTTGTTTCTCCTTCTGGCCTGTGACTGTTTGGCACACCAGCTTTGTGTACTATGTGTTGCATGTGCTATGTTTGGAGGTTGTTTGATTGGGTGTCTGCTTTAGAGGCCTCTGTTGGTGTGCTGTGTTTGTAATTTGTGCCTCCGGGAATGTTTTTCTGTGTTTATGTGTTTGGTTTGCAGTTGTGATAGGTCTATGTGGGACTGTGTTTGTGGTGTGTGTGGTTACCTTCTCCTCCTGACTAGTTTTGGGAGTACTGAGTTGAGGGAGCTCAGCCTCCAGTTTGGATAGATGGTTGCATCTCTCATATATATTTGTATTTCTTGTGTGGAGTTGGGGGTTGTCTGTGTACTTGGGGCAGGTGTAACATTGCCTCAGGATTCACAGATTCAACTTGTTGTGGCTGGCCTTAGTGGATTGTATGTGTGGACATATTTTATTGCCATACTACTGATCAGTGATTACTTCATTGTTTATGTTTGCTCTATCATGTAGTAGCTTCCTCATTCTCTTGCATGGTTTGGTTATGGCTGGTGTCCACCATGCCAGATGCCTGCGTGTATGGCATTGTGTCTTGTTTTAAATTAGGATTGCATAATCCAAGCATTCCTGGCAGTGTTCATGGAATGGCTGTATTACAGGTTCTGAGGTGTGGCCCATATTTTGCACCTGCACAGGACCTTTAATGGATTCCACATCAGTTTGGAGGAGTGCAAATATTGCTTTACACATGTTTTCCACTGTGGTTTTCTGGCCAGGGACTGTGGTCAGGATTTGTATATCCAGTGTGATTACTCTATGGTCTGGTTTTACCAGTGAGCAATACACTTCTTGTCTTGCCATCCAGTACCCATGTTGCTGATTATCACATCCAGTATGCTTACCCCTCTTGTGGGAGTGGTACGTTGTTCCTGGGCCTTTTGGTTTATGGATTCTATGAACTTTTGTCCTACACTGTTGGAGCTAGTATAATGCTCCCAGTCTATGTCTGGGTATTTTCAGTCACCCAATATAATGTGGTTTGGAGGACTTGATATATTCATGCATTCCAGCATAGGCCAGGTGCAGTTCCTGGTGTTGGGACAGTAGTCTGTAGCAGGCTGTAAACTGGGGGGCAGTTTTAGCCACTGTTACTTGACCATGGCTAGTCCATGCTGCTTCTTGTTGTGGTACCAACATGGGGGTGTGGTTATCCTTGACAATTCTTGCTAGTCACCCTCCTTTTGTAGCTTGTTCCATGTTTTGAGGCTGTACAGCACAGTATGAGGTGTAACCTGGTAGTGTTAGGGTGCTGTTGTGAGCCTTGACTCAGTTTTCTGTTACAGCGCAGATATCAACATTCTCCATACTGGGTGGGTTTAGACTGCATGCATCTTGCTGTTTTGACTTATCCCTTATCTTATTCTTATCCCTTCTGATACCTATGGAGATGGGTTTGTGTTTTGAGCCTTACCTATTCAGGGCACACTGTGGGTAACAACAGCCTTTGCCAGTATCCATATGGCCTGCACTGATAGGTGCACGCCAGTCCTAGCAGGTGGAGCATCATGTCATGCTCAGCATGTCATCCCAGACTAGCACACATTGGATACCCTTTGACTAACTGCGATACTTCAGTCAATTATTGCACTTGATCATCTCATTGTCATATTGTGGCATGATGCTTGGTGAGGGTAGGATGTTAGTCGGGGTCCTCAGGTGTGCATATAGTACATGGTGTTACATTACTTAACACATGGCATTCATGCCTCAGGTGGTGCTGCAGGGCTGTCTCTGTCGGATGCGCATATTACACTTCCCTGTACATGTTTGTGAGCAGGTCATGTCATTGTAGGCATCCATGTTATTATTTGAGTGAGTCAGAGGGGGTATCATTCCCAGGGTTCCTACTGAGCCAGTGTATGTGCTATGCGTTGCCTATTTGCCAAGGCCAGGGCATACTGGGCATGCCTCCTTCTGCCTACTGGGGCAGGCTCAGATTGTTCCTCCTCCGAGTCATGCTCTGCCTGTGATGGCCTTGGCAATGGTGGGGGGCTGTTTGGCCTGGCCCTATGCTGGTCCTGCTGCAGCTGTTTTTGCAAGATCATATTATGTAGCATAGCACATACCATGACAATTTGGGTACATGTAGTTGGTGTGTACTGCAAGGCTCCACCAGATGTGTCCAGACACCGGAACCATGACTTGAGCAGCCCAAACACATGCTCTATTACATTACGTGTTTGTGCGTGTGCCTCATTATGGCGTTCCTGTTCAGGTGTGTGTGCGTTTCTGATGGGTGTCATCAGCCACGGCTCCAGTGCATAACCTGCATCCCCCACTAGGTGTCCATGTGGAATGTCCCCATTGGCAAATGTCCGGTACAGCTGCGTCAAATGCCAGATGTGGGAATCATGGTAGCTCCCAGGACAGCCAGCACACACATTCATTATTATGTCCTGGGCATCGCACATGACCTGGCAGTTGATGGAGGGGAAGCCCTTGTGGTTGATATCTGCCCTACCCCACTCACCGGCTGGTGCTTTGATGCGTATGTGCGTGCAGTCTATTGCACCCACTACCTCAGGGTATTCCGCTACTTGCTGGAAGAGATGCATATTGCTGGCCAATACCTCATGGGCACTGGGGAAATATACATGATCACCGACATGTGCTGACATGGCATCCAGGAACTGGTGCAGTACCCTGGAGGCTGATGCCTGTGATATCCCCATCATATCACCAGTTGGTCTCTGGAAGGTACCTGTTGCTAGTATTCTTAGGCCAACACATACCTTGGTTTCCACTGGGATGGGTTCCCCTCTGTTGGTTCTGTGTGTGAGGCGTGGCCTGCACAGCTCCACTATTTGCTGCAGGAGGTCTCTGTCCACTCTATAGTGCTCTACTATCTCCAGCTCATGTAACCCGTGGTAGGTGACCCTGGGCCTGTACACTCTTCTCCGTCTCCTCACTGTGGGTTGTCTGGCACCATCTGCATTGTCACCACCCTCAGCAAGTCACCCATGTCTCATTATGACAGCTATGGCAGCCCCTAACATTTCTGCTCTGAGTTCAGCTTTTTCAGTTTTCACTTCTAATAACTTAACTCCTGTCTTGCAGTGTCTCTTGAGAGAAACATCCTGCACTGCTGTTTGCAGAGTTTTAAGTGCTGGGCTGGGCTACAATTCTGCCTGTGTAATTGCCTGCTTCTAATTGTTTTCACCTGCTAGCTCCAGCAGTATTCCCTGCTAGCTTCCTACTAAATCTGTTGCTTCCTTTTTCTTCTCTGTTTCCTCAGGGAGGAGCCGTGTGCAAACCAGCAGAAACACGCTCACAGTGGCATACACGCGCGCACACATGCTTACACGGTTCAGAATCTGCTTATTCGGGTTAAAACGCGTGCACACCCGCGCAAACAGTGTTAAACATCTCCCAACACGCTCCCACATGCTCAGTCTGCCTTACACGCACGCACACTGTCTTACTCGTGCTTCATGGCGCGCACACGTGCGCATGCATGCCCAGCAAGAAACTTGGGTGTAGGCAACAGTGTACACCTTCCATTTCTTGACTTTCTCATGCTTATCTAGTGGCACACCTCTTTCCATGATATCTGTCTGACATCTGTCATGTAACTCTGACCTCCAATGAACTGCATTTCTTTCTACCATTCCCCCCTGTGATGTCACCTATCTCCTACTCTGTTCCTCCCCCTTCTGTAACTCTTACACTACTCAGACTATGCTCATTTGCTATGTGACAGTGGAATTCAGTATCCTAACACTCATTTGCATCAGATTGCCTACTAATGCTTAGTTACATGTCTTAGACTCAGCTTCCCCCCTTAGCAACCACTACACGGTGGCCATGTTGGTTTTGGTCTGCTGGTCTCTTCACTGACATTCCATGTATTGCATAAAACCCACATTTGTGGGTTTATACCCTTCGTTTTTATGTTTTATACAGCGCAGCCCATTTGCGCGGGGCTGCGCTGGGTTTAAAAAAAATTATATTTTTAAGATATTTGCATCAGGTTACCTTGCCAATGGCCACATATTTGGCCATTGGCATGCTGCCTGACACATATGCACCCTTTATTTGGAGCTGACATGGCTCCATTGCAGTTTTTGCCGAAACATACTCAGTTGTCAACTGAGTACATTTCTGCAGCTAAAACGGCTCTTACACGGGCTGTTCTGGGCTTCCTGGATCGCTAATCATCCTCATTTGCATGTTTTTTGGCTGCAAGTGAGGTGATTAGCTTATCCATGCCCACTCCGTGTAAGAGCTGTTTTAGCTTGCCTCTTACACGGACTTTGGGCTGTTCCTGGATCGCGAAGGCTGCATGGAGTCTTACACTACTCTTAGACTTTGTGCAAGCCTTCGTGAATCCGGCCCAGTGTTTATAATTCTACAAAGTATATTTCTGTCATGTGAGACTGCTTTGTTAAGAGAATGCATATGAAAATCTATGCCTGAATTAAAACTGCCTGCTCATATGTCTTACATCTCATATTATTAAAAATAAGATTGATCCTAAAATGTATGGCAATAAGCTGAAAAACAGCACTCGCAATAATAAATCTATTATGTACACTCGTAAAGTAATCTGTTCAATCTCCCAGTTACTGGCATCAGTAATGAACATTTTTATGTGAATTATGTTTTTCCAAAACTCCTCTTCTTAAATATTGAGCTTCTGATTATGTGTCTTCATGAAACAAGTCAACAGTTGTGCTGCTGCATAAATGTAGCAATTTCACAAACTAAACATTTTGACTAGTTGATCAGCTGTGTCTGTATCTTGTTTACTCTTGCATTTTCAGGAAGCATGGCTTTTAGTGCAGCTTCCCAACACAACCTCAAGGAGAAATTCTTCAAGCACCAGTAGTGTGCAGAAAAAAAAATCTGAATAGCATAAGGCTAAATGCTGTTCTCCACAGGAAATGATTGCTGGAGTAATTTCTAATTGTGTTGCAGCAATGATTCACTTTTTAGGGAAATTTCTCTCTTCTTCAAGTTGGTGTAACCATGCAGTTGATATATATAAGTTCAGGTGGCGCGGGAGGCTTCTATCCAAATTGGGGGTACATAGGGGGGTTGCCCCCCTGCAAAAAAATAAAAAGAAAGAGTTTTACACCCTGTTGGTTTTAATACTTTTTTTGTTGTTGTTTTGATAGGTCAATTTTCAGGAAGTCAGTGTTTCACAGTAGAACCCTTTTAATGCCGTGAATGACATAATGTTTAACTGCCAAAACCTGAAAAAGAATTAAAAAGAGCAATTAGACTTCAGCTTGGGATATACTCAGAGGTTAGCAAAAATGCTTCTTCAGTCATCTATTCAAAAACAAATACATGTGTAATATGGTTTCCAAGTAGCATATATGACAAACAGCTACACCTTTAAAATATTTGAATGATGATAAAAAGGTAGAAAAGAAAAGAGTTCCAAAAATAACTGGCAATAAAGATGCATGTGTAGGAGTTTTCTGTAGCAGGGCATCAGGTTAAGTTTGCAAGTAATTAAAACCTAAATAATTTATTTAATTTTACTTTCATTTGTTTGAGAGTTCCCTTAAAGGAAGACAGTAATGTACTAGGAAAAATCAAACACTTAAATATTACTGTAAACAATCTGAAAAGGAAATATTTTCTTTTTTGTCACACATCATGTAATTTTTGGTAATGAAAGCAAAATATTTATCTCATTCTACAGTTCTACCTTAAAATGTATGTATTTCATGAAGTTTAAAGTATCTCTGGAGAAACCAAGAACTCTTGCTTGCTGATTTAGGAATATGGCAGTATTTTTTCATTTCTACTTCAACCTTAGATAAAATGGGCAAAAATAAATGTTATAAATGGTTTTCATGAGGGCAGCCTACATAAACAATAACACATAATAATGCTTTATTTAAATGGCATCAGTTTATGATATTGAAACAATGTTGCATTGCAGGCTAGACCTATAAACTTTAATACTTCAAAATGGATGTATTGTTTTATACTTGATATTTCACATTCACAAGGATCAGTGTTATGTGCACACACACACACACACACACACACACACACACATATATATATATATATATATATATATATATATAGGTAGATAGATAGGTAGATAAATACAGACATATGGATATCTCTCTCTCTATTTATACGTATATATATATATATACATATATATATATATATATATATATATATATATATATATATATATATATATATATATGGATCTACTTCAGAAGCTCGAATTTTCAAAACTTCGAACTTCAAATGGCCGAGTCCATAAGATCGAAGTTTTGAAACTTTGAAAATCTAATAAAAATAAATAAATAAAAACAAGATTTTTTTTTTTACATGTTTACAGGGGCAAGCCCCCCCCTGCACCCCCCACACCCCCTGTTAATTAAATATGCCAACTCCAAGATCACTCTACAGTGAGGAAAATGGTAACTATCCCATTGTGTGCTGTCCGGCAATCTCCATTCAATACGTTCAAAGTTTCAAAACTTTGATCTTATGGTCTTGGCTGTTTGAAGTTCGTAGTTTTTAAACTTCATGCTTTGGAAGGGGATCCATATATATGAGTGTGTGTGTATGATAATAACACAATTAATTTCACACACAAAATGTTGCATCTAAAACTAACTTCAGACTTACAGTTAAATGACAACCCATAGCTTTCTAAAACAAAGCAATCTTGTAGGAAAAGAAAATGCTTTGCTTTTCTGAATGGTTAAAAAAAATGCATTAAATAACAGACAGTATGTGATAATGTTAGGACAATGATGTTTAGTAGTACCATAATGTGAAGGGTCAGAGTTAGGTGCATGGGTAAGGTTAGGGTTAGCACATGGATACCACTAAACAAGACAAAAGGACACGCAAACACACATAACATATACACACACACACACACACACACACACACACACACACACACACACACACACACACACACACACGCATGCACGCACGCACACACGCACGCACACACACACACACATCTATTAACATTCTGTAACCCTATCTGTAACACTAACCTACAAACAATTGCAGGCACACACACTAAACTCAAACACAACACAAATTTATCCTATTCCTTATCACTTACTCTAACCCTAACCTGCAATCACACAAGCATGCATCTCCAGTGCTAAAACTTTTGTGACAAGCAAATATTTCAGTATTGCTAAATATTCCCACATACTTTACATGTAGTAATTCAATATCTATTTCAGTATTCAAAAACACAGCACTTGATCATTTTTGCCATCAAAAAATTTCACAAATTAATGAATGTGTGACCAAACATATTGTACTCACACAAAGGCGCACACACTTGTGTATATTTATATAGATAGATAGATATGTGCACGTGTGTATGTAGAAATTATGTGACATGCAAGCTCTTGAATTTAGACTGAAGTCAACCTGAAATAATACTTTAAATATTCAGTATATAATTCATTTGGTTTTAATGCGAATCAGGAAACATCTTTAAAGCCATGTCAACTGACTGCATAGGAGAAAGAAGATGATTTTGCTTTCCTTAGCACACTTATTATGTGTCTTTGTGTGATATTAGTACTGCCAGCCCTGACTGTGAATATTATGCAAAACAAGATGGTGGCTTGTGACACGTGCTGGAAAGATAAATTCCAGATCACAAGCAGTATAAAATAGCTTCACCTGGAAGCATGCTGCATGCACTGAAGCAGGCAGCATGGATAAGCCCTCACTCATGACACGTGCCATATGCAATGGAACCTAGTTATACATAATGTAGTACATGTATGCCAAGGAAATACAGTGATTTATATACATTTATAGAGCAGAGCCTCATATGAGTACAAACCGTGCAAACCACTATATACTTGCCACTTATGCAACTGTACTTTCATACTAAACACCATACTGCACACTGGTAAAAGTGAGCAACAGCAGCAATACTGCAGTCTGCAGCAAGTTTCTGGCAGCAGAGCAGCATGTGTTAAAGGAGACACAGCCCTGATTAAGTGTGCAATCTTCTGCAGTACTACAATAGAATGAATTTCTCAGGTGTGTTGTATGTCAGGTCTTACTTCTGAACATGGAATACATACATAGAGTAACATTCACTGTTGTTACTTGAAATGTATGCCTGCATTGAACTCATGTTTGATACACTGTAGATGTGAGAAGGCAGCACAATATCAGGATTGCCTTTCCCTACAACTAAACAAAAATAATGTTTGCATATGCTTTGAGAACACCTATGATGAGCCTCCCAGCATCATATCTCATTAATCCACTTTCACTGTGACCCCTTAGTCACTCCCTATCCATATTGGCTGTGAAGTCAGCTCTTCCTTAGTATATCCTTGTGGGCGTCTGTGTCACAACATGCCAGCTGTACACATGCACATGCTTTTCTCTACCTCTGGATATTATCAGAGGATAGCAGTATCCATACCACAGCATAGCATAGTACATTAGTACCAACTACTGTATGAAACAGGCATTCAGGATCCATTTGCAGTACCTACTGGGGAGAGGGGGTGCACAGCAGCCATAATGGCACCATGTCTGGGAGACACTGATCCAGGAGAGTAGTGCTGTTGGTGGACAGAATCATACAACATGGCGATATCTGAAGTGCATTATCAATGTGATCAGCAAAGCCTGCATGAAAGCACAGAGCATAATGACAGAAGACACTGGAGGGAGGAAACTTACACTGCAAGCTTGATAATAAGGAGTTTTTAGTGTTTCTGAATAGACATGATGAAGGCATAGGCATCTCACTTATATGAGTGAACACCAAATCCAGGAGTAGTCAATTCTCACATAACTCAGAGGGAGATGCATGAGGTTGGGTGAATGTGTATGCAGCCTCTGCATGTATACAGGATGCAGGCAGGTCTCATATACCTCTGCATATAACTACACATATTTCCCATACATGTCAGTTGTATAGGTACTTAGGAATTGTAATAAAATTATATATATATATATATATATATATATATATATATATATATATATATATATAAATATATATATGTATATATATGTATGTATGTGTATATATATATATATATATATATATATATATATATATATATATATATAGATAGATAGATAGATAGACAGATATGTTCTATATCTGCATATGCTCTACCATTGTTTGCATGCACAGTACAAGGCCTTACATATAGCATAGGCATTAAGATTCACTCAACACTGTATTGCAGTGCATATTCACAGGCCAAACCATTGCTACAGTGGCACTTATACAGGCTAGGATAGGCAACAATTTGATGACAGCACCCCTGCAAGGTCTGACAATGATGCCAATACACAGACCAAGCCACTGTCAGATGACACACAAAGACTGTCTGCCTCCCTCTTTGTTGGTCTTCCACCTACTGTTCAGGTTAAAAACATGACCCCCTCCCACACTTGAGCTACAGACTGCACAGTATGAGTGCTTACAATCGACATTGGGAGTCACCAGCCTGAATAAGATCCCCAGCACAGATTCCCTTGGGGCTGTAGCAGAAGAGGAGAGAACTGCACCTGATATGATTATACCCACCATATAATAGCTTACTAGGGGTTCCTGATGACATCACATCTCACAGCTAACCCATGATAAGTAGACAGCTCTGGGGGTCAAACAGTAGAAGTGCATAACTATTTTTTAGGCACAGCCTACTGCTATCCATACTGGAATGGAATTGACTGATTTAGTGTGTGCCTTTGGCAAGGATATCTCCCACAACTCTGACCTATCTTGGTGAAGGTACAGAGTTGAGGGGCAATGCCATGTTAGGTCTCATGGGGACTATGAGGGTGTACGTCACTGCCATTACTATCTCCATGCACACAATGGCAAACTGCACTATTACTGCCTTGTCAGTCAGTGCTGTCCATTGTCAGAGGCGGATATGTACATGAGGTGGTCACATTGGGGGGGGGGCATTGCAAAGTACACAGTCTGCTCCTACAGTTCAAGGAGTATCACACTTCACCATCTCATGCCTTGGGTGGAAATACCTGCCAGCTCTCTGGGGCTGACAAGTCAACATCAGGCTACATACAGATCTTATTCCCACAGTAGTACAATATCTCTGTCATGTAAGGGGGTTCTCTAGTTTCACCACATTAAGGCAATGCAGTGGTCACAAATCGCAGACATCTAGTGGAATTCCTTTTCAGTCACAGACCTATTCTGCCAGCTCTTCCCTCTCATCAGAGCACACTGAATGTGGTACCCAGTGCCATTTATCATAACACCCCTATGTCTGTCTCTAGTCCAACCTTCACCTTGTCACCAAAGATCAATTGTCTATGACTCAGAATACGCCTTGTCACAAGACCCCTGTCTTTAACTCTGATGATCTGACCACTTAGCCAGATTGTGATGTCAGCCCTTAAAACCTGTGGGAATGGAGTAAACTGCGACCCACTCCACTCTCACCCCTGTTCACTCACCCTTGAATGGAGTATGTGGAACCCACTCCATCCTCACCCCTGTACACTCATCCTTGTCTGTAGTATGTGGAGCCCACTCCACCTCACCCTCACCCCTGTACACTCGCCCATGTATATAGTATGTGGAGCCCACTCCACCCAAACTCCTGTATACTCACCCTTGTATAAAGTTTGTGGTGCCCACTCCACTCTCACCATTGCATGTAGTATATGGAACTCACTCCACCTCCACCCCTGTGCATTCACCCTTGTATGAAGTAAGTAGAGCCCATGCCACTCTCACTCCTTTACACTCACCCTTGTCTGTAGTATGTGGAGCTCACTCCACCTTCACCCCTGTATTCTCACCTTTGTATGGAGTATGTGGAGCCTACTCCTCCCTCACTCCTGTGCACTCACCGTTGTATGTAGTATGTGGAGCCCACTCCACCCTCACCCCTGGGCATTTGCCCTTGTAAGGAGTGTGCAGAGATCTTCAATGCACATTGTGGCTCAATCTTGCACTTCATGCATGATACTTGTTCTCTGTGACACTGCTTTTTCACTGTGTACTCTTCATAGATCCACAGAGTCAGAGCAGACACCATCATTTCACCTGTGCTGTTGTGTACACTGCCTATTGCTGTATGGGGATGCTGCATACTGAATCTTGGTTTTAGTATTGTCACTGGGTGTGGTTGCTGTGTTGTCTGTGAGATCAACTATTGGCAGCATGCAACCACATCTTGTAGGCTGTGATAGTGGTGTATGGCAGTAGCCCCAAAATATATTCAGGCAGTTGAACTGGGCCTTCTGTAGACAAATCTCATGCTGAATGATCTTTTTTTTGGGGGTAGTGTTATACTGTTCTGTATGGTTTCCATGTGAGCATTATCAGCCAGGGCTGAAGTGGAAGTCTGGGATCATCTGAAATGCAGAGGGAATATATGTGGCCGGTGACATATTTGTGCATATTGTCTTTTGTTCTGAACATGTTTGCTTAGCACAAATGCGCAGTTCATCAGGCCTGCTTGGCTACTATGCAGACTCATTGTTTATCAACCCCTGTGTGCTATCCTGGCATTGGATAGAAATGCTATCATTTCTATCAACATAACACAGTCTATGAGCACCAGATGGTGACTTTATTGTCAAATGTGTGCAATGTATAGCACTCAATAATTTGGGGAGGCAGGCAATGCTATAGAAGCCAGTCATGGTGATGGTTCTCGCCATTGGTGTGTGACGAAAACAGATATGTTCATCCACATGAGGAAGTAGCATATATAGGTACATATTAAGCATTCTGCAGGACAGGGCCTGTGATATGCCCAAAGAGTCTCCTGTTTGTTTATGGAAGGTCCCTGCAGCTAGAATAGTAAGTGTCACTCATACCTTGGTGACCACCACTATAGAAAGTCCACTCATTCCACCAGATCCTCTTCATGAGCAATATGTGTCAACTAATGATCATATAATATCTGTGTCCACTTAAAAACATTCTCTCAGCTGCTGCTGGTTAGCTGGTGGAAAGTAATACACTGTAGGTGCAATTTTTGCTGTTAACCCCTCATTGTTATAGCATGCTGACAGGTAAGAGATAGCAATGCTTCCAGTAATAATTGCTGCATGAATAATGCTGCTTCTTCTAGAATTTTTGTTTGATGCAATCCAATAAATGCCTGTCTGCTTTTAGCTCTCATAGCAACATGCAACCTGCCTACTTCTCTGTAAACCTATGAATCATGATTTGCATTTAAAGGCACTCATTTGCTTGTAATTATGCACTTGTAATATGGCCATCTACATTACAATTGCTGTTGTGTTTTCCTTGCTACTCAATAGCATTATTGGCTATTAAGAGTCTCAACATTTTGCTAGTGAATGCTTCCAGCACAACTCTATGCTATATACTATGCAGGTTGATTATGAATACCAGATGAAGAGAACTTTGTTCTCTTTCCATTTGGAACATTCCAAAGACGTGCCTCTGAAGCAATTCTCCCTGGGCCTCTGCTGGAAATGGGCTCTGTCCCAATAAGATTTTCCCGGTAAACAAATGTTAAATGAATTATTTTTAAACACATACGTGTATTTACACTCTGAAAAAAGTCCTTCACCTGAAATTCTGAATGAATGTGTTATCATTTAGCAGAAAGAATATTCACATATGCAAAGAAAAAAAGCTTGAGAAATTGTGCAAGTAAATAAAGTCTATATATACAAAGTCAGTTATTTTAAGGTCAACTTATCTTTCTATGTAAGCATTGGAGCTTTGTTGATAATGCTGAACAAACAGAGCTTTCACAAATAATGGCTCTTTAAAGGCTTGTTTAATCATGTAAATTAGTAGTCTCTGAATGCTTTCTGCAGTATATAGCCTTTAGTTATGAGCAGCCCTGTAATGTAATGCTCATAGAGCTATCATAATAACAGACATTTGTCAGGCCTGCTTTTATCAGATACCATTTCTAGAAGAGATATAATGCAATTTGCATACCATTTGTAGTATAAGCATAATGTGTTCTAGTGAGAATTCATTTGAGAATTTGTGATAATTTTATAATGGAACTGATAATTTAAACATTGCTGAGGGCAACTTTAAATGTAAAATGAGTTTAGAGACAAAGCTGGAATGCAAAATAGCGTTACTGTCTACAATATGCACAGTTCACATCCTACAGTATGCTTCGTTGTTTATAACTCTTGCTGAGTAAGTGCAATACCATGGGATTTGCTGGCTGTATCGATACATTTTACACTGGTTACACTTTGTCATGCAAAAAGGAAACCGGCACCACAACTGCCACAATACAAAAAAAAAAAGAAAAAAATCAAATATTGCAATAGAATATCTTCTATTTTCTTATTATGTCTATAAAGAAAGACCAGTGTGATAGGACAGTGAAATGCTAATTGTATATTACCAAGGACATGATTTGTCATTCAATAATAATGGCTTTCTTTCACCTGTAGTCAAAGAAAGAAACTTGTTTTCTGGCAAATTAATTCAAAATATGTTAGTCTGACTATGCAACAATTAAATGGGGTTCAGGCACCTAGGCGGTGCGACAACCCACTGTGAGACAACTGGATGTGGACAGATGGCAGTATGGAAATCTACCTGTAGTGACAACTGCCTGCAGACAATTCCCTGCGAAAAGAAAATAACCCCCTGCACCCTAACCACAGGTGTTAGACAAAAAACCCATATGTGATCTACACACTACACCCCCTAGAAACCACCGTGTGCAACTAACACTGTAACATGTGCCTAGACTAGGATGCCAAGTGGGCACCAGAGTGGTACACTGAAACCTGTGTGCTGTGGGCAAGGCCTTTATTAATGCACAATGTAAAGTAACGTGGGAAGTGCTTGGTGCATACCAAACCATGATATAATCATAACCTATAGAAATGTGCCACAGCACGGAGAAAATCCTGCACATCATTATAGTCACACTTATGTTGCAGGATGTGTTTTAGACGACGCTCCCTTACAACAATTGCCTTCCTTCGTGGTGTAACAGGCATCCCCCGCAACAGAGATTCTCGACGGGTATCTGTTAGGTTCTGCTCCTGTTGCAGGACAGTCAAAAGATCAGATAACTGCACTGTAGGTCGTCCCAGTAACACTTTCAGCCGACGATGCCATGCTTCTACCTGGTTATTGGTCCGTGGGAAATCCATGCCGGTCACATCACTAACATTCCAGAATCGTAAAGGATAGGATGATGGTAGTCGTTGCTGTGAGGAGCAGCGGGATGCATACTTGCGTGGTCGGCCTCGCACATAATGATGGTCCAGGAATACGCCAACAGGCCGTGCACAGTCCGGTAGCGAAGCAACAATGTCCACAAATGCAGGGATAACATCCTCAACTGGTAGAAATGCCAACGCAATTAGCTTGCGTATGGCAATGGAAAACGCGGGGTCCGTACCATACAGGGCTACAAGGTGGTTATGCTGGATCTGGTGCCAAATGATCTGTGCAAAGTGGAAAAGGCACCCTTTCAGAATACCCTTTGGAAATGCCTTACGGCTGGCACAGATCGCTGCCTTCTCGAAATCAGTCATTATATACTGTGGAGCCAGGGTACAGTCCTGTTCTGCGGTCATACTCTTCAGTATCTCCCACATACTGTAGTATGCAGACTCTGACTTCCTTGTCATGAGACAGTACACCAGGGGGACAATCCTTGTTGAGGTGTGAGTCCCAAAACAGCCATGTAATGTATATAGCTGATGACATATATTGGCCCTGGTAGGGAAGGTGCCATCGGCAAGAATGATGTCAGCTCTACACAGATCACTTAGGTTCTGTGCTGTTGTAAGGAGAACCAGGGAATCCATCCCATCCATATCAGATCTCCTACGGAGGATAAAGTTGCCACTGCGGAGTGGATTGTGGCTGACATCAATATCTGCAAGTGTTACTGGAGGAGTGCTCATTGCTGCACATGCTCTCTGACGTACCCTGGTTATGCTACGATGTAATGTTGCACGATAGGGCATATCCTGCAGTACATTCTCATCTGCTGTGCCTAGGACACTCTGCATCACCAAACTTGGCAACTCATTTCCAGTTACCGCCCTCTGCCGCAGTTCTGCACGCAGTGTAGCAACCTGGGCTATTGTTGCATCCGGCCCATGCTGGTGAGGCAGTGATTTCAGCAGTTCCTCACCCCCTTCCTGTCGTACAGTGATGGCACGACCTCTACAGGCCTGCAGTCTCCACTCAATACATGCCCAGTACCATTTAGGTGGCAGTTCATGCTCCAAATGGTAGAGGTATCCCTCGACTACCAGCATTGGTTTGCCCCGTTGGCTGAGCACTGTGCTATACTTGTTGCCAAGCTGCCCAGGGCTATATCGGTACATAGCTTCCAGCATTGTCACACCACTTGCAGATGGCCTCTCATCATCCATCACAGCATGTATAGTTGGTAACTATATGTACAGACGGCGCTACTACACTCCCCTATAGGTTGTGCCAATAGTTCCTTTGCACAGTCCTGTGTTGGAGCCTGTCTTGTCATACTGCCTGCGATGGTGCACTGTGCAAATGTCAATACTACAGGTTCGTCTACCTGCGTCTTATGTTATGGAGGCACTTTATGCAGTTTAGACAGCCATGGGGCTAAACCATCTCCTGCTTCATACAGAGTTACTACATGTGGTGTACATGTCCCTTTAAACTCCCAGTTGTACCTGTTACCCAATCATGGTGTGAGGCTCTGCCTCGGTTTCAGTGACAGAGATTACATAGGGAAATTACTCAGTGTTGCACCCTCCTCTACCTAATTGGGCCTACATACCTGTGTACACCAGCCACAGGGGACACTGGATGGGTTTACAGAACCTACCAAACAGTCATGCTGCTCTACACTGGGTGTGGGGGCTGACACCGCTGTCTGGAAGTCTACCCTGGTCCACAGTTCCCACCTGCCACTGTCCTAGGGGGGGCCATAGCTGAACAGCTGCTGTGTTTTGCACTTATGGCTGTACATGGATATGTCTGGGAATTGGAATGGACATATTCTGAATACTAGTAACCCCTGGCAGAGTCTGTGTAATATGCTGTGCATACTTATGTAGTTGGAACACTATAGACTGTTAGTTTCATGTGCCTCTTAGGGGCTTTACAGTCTCACACATCTCCATGGCTTGCACTACAGACAGTATCTCTGCTATGATGGGTAATGTACAGGGGTTACTAGTTCTGGGCTGTCACGTGCTTCATATATACAGGGACATAGCGCATGGACAGGGACAATGCTGCAGCTGCTTCCACTCTGGAGTATATCTTTAGTCTAGTGTGCCTGTTTACTGTTCGGGGTTGCCTGGAGTGTAGCTGATCTACAGATAAGTTGTTGTTGCCGTGGATAGTTTTGTGTATTTACATGTGTACTTTCTATGCATGGGGTATGTGTGATTTACTGGACAGCGTGTCTGTGTGGGGTATTTGTGCTTGTGTTTACTTTTGTGATGTGTATGCGTGGGGTATTTGTGATTTATTGCACATTGTGTCTGTGTGGGGTATTTGTGCTTGTGTTTACTGTTGTTATGTGTATGCATGGGTTATTTATGTTTCTTTTATGTGGTGTGTATGCGGGGGTTAGCACTGCTACTTCGCTAAAGTTTTCGGGACAGCATTGCCGTTTGTGTGCATTACGAGCTTCTATGTTTTGGTTTGCAGCGTAGCTGCTTTAGGGGTTGTCGCTATGTGTTTGCTTTACCTCCGACATGGGTTCCGACGGCGGGTGTGTATTTCAGCCGCACCACTCTACGATCTGGCGGTGTCGCGGCCTGTTTGTTTCGGCGATGTAGCTCGCGGGCAATTGTCCCGCGATCTACACGCCGGAACCCAATTAAATGTCCTTTCTGTAGATTAGCTTCAAATTTAAATAATAAACTAAGGAGAGAGAGTTGTAATTTAGTGTAACAGTAGATAAAATGACTCATCCTGTAGTAGTAAATGATACAACATTGAAACAAAAATTGAAGGAAAGATTACTTGATCGTTTTCTTAGACTACTGTACTCTTTCCTGGTGTATTTTTATTTCTAGTATAGTAATAGTGAAATGCTCTAAGAATTGTTAATGTTTATAAGAGAAACATCTTTACTTCTCTTTCTTATTTTTGTCTTCCTTCATTGTCTAAGATGATCTTGCAGAGAAAACAGATGTTTTTAGTTGAATATGTTATTAAATTAACATTTTTTTTAATAAAGAAAAATAAGAATATATCAAAACAACAGCAAAACAACTATTTATAATATTTACATGGCATGTCAGGAAAATAAAAAAGAAGAATATATTAATTAGATTCTTAAGTAAATTAAACTAAATCATTAATTCCTCCTAAAACAATTTGAAATAGAAAGCTGCCAGATTTAAAGGTGAAATTCATTTAAACAAAACAAATAAGAAAAACATATTCTAATTCATACAGTAAATGAGTCATTATTTTGATAGAAGTCTATTAATGACAGAATGTTGGACCAAGGATTCTTTAATAATAGTTTTGGATACAGTGTTTATTTTTTGATGGGTTCCTATTAAATCAGCGAACAATTAACTTAGCGAATGCTGTTTAATCAACCCTTTTTATTCGAAATGGTGAAATCATGAAAGCATAGAACAGCGATCTTTTTCCCAGGGAAAAAAAATCACTGGGCCGTTTTTGGGACTTTGCCATTTCCTCCACTGTGGTGCAATCTTGGAGTTGATATATTTAAGTAGGGGGTGGTGTTGGGGGCAAAGCCCCCCACTTTATTTTGCATTTTGTTTTTTACTGAGCAGCAATTTTTTTTCCCTGGGGAAAAAAAATCTCTGTTCCTTGTGTTCGGCCTTTTGGTGTTTCGAAATATTTGGGTCGATTATACATTCTCTAAGTTAAGTGTTCGCTGATATAATATAGACCCTTTTTGATAACAGTCTTTACTACCTCTCGGACTGATTGTAAAAATTATTGAAACTGTGGCAGTGTAGATCAGAATTTTTGTTTTAGATGAGTTCCAAGACAGAATTATTACTGTATAGTGGAAACGTGTGTTATACTGCAGTTCATCTGTGCTGTGAAGTTTTTATGAGAGTGCCATTAAGCAAGTCTTCAAGGAAAGGTCTTTACTCTGTTACCTGCAGGCCTATGTGAACATGATGTTCAAGATGGAAAAATAATTGTCATTGTCTTATCAGTTTCAAGAGGTGCAAAAGCAGGCAGCAATCTGCACGGGATGGTCAAGGAGAAGAAGAATTATGAATGAAATGTGGGTGATGGAAATAAATGTTGGAGTAAGGTGGTCGATGGAACTCTGGAGGGGATGCCTTGTCTTTTTTGTACATAGAAGTGCAACCAGAGTAGAAGACCAAACAATATGTTTCTGTGACTAGCATTTACTATTGCAGCAAGCCAACGTGGAAGCCCAAAATAAGGAACCTACTGAAAAGGGCTAGCAGTGAGATATCAATGAAACAAAAGCTATCAAATCTATTCTTGTAAAGGTATATGGTCATGAGATAAGTATTGCCTGTGTGGAGAGTATTGCTGAGAAAAAAATGGAGGATATCCTATACAGAGTCAAATAAATGTAACCTATTCTAGATATTAGTTACTAGAAGTGAAGGGAGACAGTGATAGTATTTATTAGCAAAAAAGAAAAGTGACTAAAATGTGTGACTGTCTACCAGAGGTGACACTGAAGTAATTCAACAGACTTAAAATCATTCTGATTGGACCCTGGATAGGTGGGTGTCCAAATCAAATGAACAACACAATAAGGAATTATTCTGTAAAAAAATAAGGTTGCCAATTTAGAAATTAGTTGCTCATATAAAGGACCTTTCACTAGTTGTTTTGTGGCTAAAATTCTTGTCAGGATTTATGCTGTAACAAAAAAAAGATTATTTGATATGGCACTATGTTACACTTTCAAAACACTTTCAAAAAGCATATGCAACAGCTTCTGCAATCACTGTCTATAATTTATTGAACCCATTACAATGCTTCTGTAAAGTTCATTGAAGTATATAGGCAGCTGCACCTAGTAAATGCCTTTAAAATACTCTCTTTCTTTTGTATTGAAGTACAATAGATGCTTTGCATCTGACTGTGTTTTAAGCAGTATGTGTGTCCTTCCTTGCAATGTTACCAAACTGTCTGGTGTTTCTTTTCTTGTTTCTCGTGTTTTAAGACTTTTACTTTTCTGCAAACCAGTAATATTTCAGACTTCCATGTTCAGAAGAAAGAAATATGCTATTTGTCTAGTTGAATGACATTGGTCTATTAATTTATAACTAAATATGATTACACCTCAAAATATTAATTTCAACCAAGTTTGTCCTTCTGGTTTGCTGATGGAATCCTGGTCCCACTCAAAACTCCTTCTCCAGTTATTTACTGCTTGTTCTACTACATATTGTTTCCTAATGGCTTAGAATTTCAACAGTTCTCTGTGCAAATTTTGGTAAATTGTTTTATCTATTACAATTTTACATGATTTTTTTTAAAATATTAGATTCTGTAAAAGCTCATCTTTGACAGAACTAAAACATTCCATATGTATGGAATGCATTTAGCTTTTTTCATTGCGTTTTGCATTGTGCTGTAAACTTTTTCTTCTTACAGAGGTAGGAATTGGCTTTATATCTCTCCCATCTACAACCTCATCATCCATCATCAGTTCCAAGTCCATCCCATTCCAGTCCGCAACCACACACCCATATGTATATATATATATATATATATATATATATATATATATATATATATATATATATATATATATATATATATATCTATAGTTCAATTTTATACATTCACCCAGCTGCTCTGGTGGCATAAAACCCTGACAATAGCCCAGATGACCTGGGTTAGATTAACAATTCAGTCATCTGATGGATCAGCCGGAAGAGATGGGGGAGTGCTCATACCACTGTATGTATGCCAGCATGTGGAGACACACTGCGGGAAGGAGCATGACAGCAAGTCGGCTGTCTGGTCATGACTGCTGGGCCCACATCAGATTGACAACCAGCAGAAATGTGTGCATGTTACAGCATAGACAGTGATGTCATACATGAGGCACCCTCTGACACATTCCCATGCACACCAACTACATGCCTATGTCTACTGTGTTGGACAGTATTGAAATGTTGTGGGGGACATGTCAGCATTAGCAGCAGACTCAACATGGCGCTGTAGACCCCAGGTTTTAACCTGTCCATCATCTGATGTATCCACATTGTCAGAATGGCTGGGCAAATTTTCCTCCACATCTGAGGCTACAGCCTCATCTACATAACTGTCACCATCTGGGCCAGATTGTATCACCAAATGTGTGTCCTGTGTGCTAGGGGCCATGTTACCATACTGAGACAGATCAGATCCCACATTTTGATTAGTGGATAGGATAATGGAGGATAAAGGCAGTGGACATGCTAAAAGAAGAGAAGAAAATGTGCTAATATCACATGTTAGATATCATTAATGACATATGCCACATATATCTTACTGCAATGTTACAGATAATAATGACTTAGTAAGAAGTCTTGTCCAGGTATAGCCCATGGAGCCTGTATAGCAGAGAGTTGACAATTATGTTACATATGCTACATACATGACATATGTGAGGAATAAAAGCACAGCATCCACCTGATATTTTCTCGTGGGAAGCTGGCACTGGAGGCAAGGGATGAAATTCAACTATTGTTGGGAAACAATGGCATAAACACACCATTATTAATCACATACTTGCTAGCATGTACCATTTCAACAGAGGTAAAACACACAGTAGGTAAGATATAAACATACTAGTTGTTTGTTGCTGAGATGTTGATAGTGGCTGTCATACGCAGGGGTAGAAGGACACAGTATGAATGGAGGACAACAACGTGAATAACAACAATGGCATGAATGAAAGAGAGGTAAAAGTGACACTCTCTTGATGTGGTGAGTTCACATGTCATAACGCAGATCCTGTAGTGGGAAAGCACAGACAAAGCAAACACAGTCATGTATGCAGGCATCAGCATAGATGTATGATGACATATACAGCAGAGTTACAGGATTGATACTCACATGATGTACAGTGCACCTGTTGGCCAGATGTCCCTGTGTTTAAAAACAGCCACATTAATTTCTTACAGCACAGTTGTGATACACAGTGCTGCAGCCTGTGAACCGGGTGGGGAACCATACCTGGTCTGTTTGTAGGTGCACTTGCATGGCTCATGCCCCCAGAAGATATACAGTACAGAGTCCTTCATTAGCCTGTCCTGCTTTACACAATGAATAGTATTATTAAAATCCTGTTTGTTTATCACAAGAGCACTACCAAATAGCAAAACTGGCATTGTTAGTGCTGGTTCCTGCGGCTGTAATGTTATCAATATATATTTTTCTTAATATGAGTGTATTGACTAATAGTCATGTATGTTTCCTGGCTTAAGAAGATGCATGCATCTTATTAAAAATGAAATGTAAGAAATGTTTTAGTTTTGGGGATTGTTGTAATCCTTCAATATTTCAACTATCAACTTTCAATAGCATAATGTAGTAAGACTCTATAAATCACTATTGGAAACCTACATTGGTAAGTAGAAGTACATATGAATTTTATGCAGTTTAAGAGATTTAGTAAATAATTATTATTGATGTTCTTATCCTGTAGATTTATTATTTATGTTCTTATCTTGTATGATAGATTACTTTTTATTGAACAATGAAGCTTGGATGAAAAAGATTTATGTTTTGTTAATTATTAATCATAGGAAGATAGAAGTCATGACTGAAAATAATGATTGACTATTCCATAAACCTGTAGATCTCAACTCCCTGCATCTATACTCTGAAAAGTATGCAAAAGTAAATTAGTAAATGCTGTACAAAATCTAACTATCCTAACGTAAAATGAATATTTTCCTTATGTATAGAGTACAGATAATAAAATTAAAAATAATAAATTTAACAATTTTTTAAGAAACTTTGTATTAATTAAAAATATTTACAATATATACATAGAAAGGAAGAAATTCATCATGACATACTGTTATACAATGTTAGGAATACACTGAATCATCAAGGTAATCTTATTAACACATTAAGAGTCTTGGTATTTCAATAGCAACATTTCAAGGCTATCTCAACCACTAAATGTCTTAGTATGATTTATAGATCTTATTCTGATAACTTCTTTTTCAGTTTTATATAATATTCCTTTTAAAATTAAAAATTCTTTGAATGTAGGAACTGAGTTTGAGCTCCAATTTTTATATTAACTTTTCTAGCAACTGCCAAAAGACTCCAAATTTTTATTTTTTTTTTTATTTTTATTTTTTTTTTTTGTTTTTTGGTTTGGCTTTTACAGATACAGGAAGTAGAGCATTTATTATTATTGATCAAGTTAAGTAACAATTATCAGACCATAACCTCATAAAAACATACTTAACACTTCCCAATATTGGATGGGTAATAGGAAATTCACCCCAGGGATCACTTCTGTGGTTCTGCTTGACAGGGGCACAGGAAAATAATTTTCTTGGGTGGTGAAAGCCAGGGTACCTTTTTGGCTAGGCTTGTATAGGCCCTAGGGCCAATAGCCTAGTACCTACCTATAAACATATGAACCTATATGCATTTAATTTTTCGCAATCCATAAATGTGTGTACAATCAGCTTTTACATCCTTACTATATCTCAAAGCAACAAACTGGGAGCTGAAGTGATAAGTCCAAAGAAACAAGAATAGCACATAGGGAAACCAGGCAGGATACAAAACGTAAAACAATAGTAAAAAAATCCAAAGCCTGGAAATGTTGAGGTAAAATGCAGCATTTATTCCAAACAGGGAAAAAAATCACAAAGCTTTTGGGATCAGTCCTTCATTAGTGTGTAAAAGAGAGATCAAATGCATCCATTTAAATAGTAAGTTCAAACCATAAAACTAATCACATAACACAGTTGTATTAATCACTTTGGTTTAAAGACACATATACAAATAAAATGTTACTGAAAGTCAATATAGCCATAAAATAAGTAAAACATTTAACTAAAACCATCCACTCAAGATGTTATTTCAAAGTTAACTGTCTTCATTTTAAAATAGGTTTAATGCTTACTGCTGTGTTTAAACCTGGAAAACAGCTTCTAACAGTGTGATCCATGAGTATTCACATACTTCTAACCCATTGTTAAGGTCCCCCCTTTTTTCTTCTGTCTGATGTTAATCACTCTAAAGTTAAATGTATGTGTACTTTCTTTCTCCCTCATATGCTTGCCCAAAGCATTATTTTCTACCTCTCTACGTATTTCCGATTTGTGTTCAATATTTCTGCCCTTCAACCTTCTTGTGCATTTCCCTATGTAAAATGTTTGACATGCCTTACAACATTCCATAGACAAAATGGCAGCAATATTACAAGTTGCAAAACACCTGAAAGTATATTTCTTCTTAGTGTTTGAATGTATAAATTCACAACTTGTATTTATGTCATCACGGCATAAGCAGCTATAGCAAGGAAATGTACCCTGTTTTCTACTTATGTTCAACTTTTTATTATTTATAAAGTCCTTATAGCTTAATCTTTGTTTCAAACTTGGACAGGTACGATATGAAAACATGGGAGCATCTCCAACTATTCTGATTCTCTCAGGCATGTTTTTAAGAATACCCCAGTTGCTTCTAATATTATTCTTAACACCCTCTATATGTTGTGACATAGCATATTTTATTATTTTTAATAGAATTATGACCAGAATTAACATGACTAGTATTACTAGAAAAGTAGGGTCTTGCTTTGCCTGTTCTTTCCATGATAATTTTTATGAGTCACAAAATGCAGTCTATATTGTATTCAACAGTTAGAATGTGCTTAATTTAAGTCTCATTTTCCTTTCCTAGTTCAAACTTATTAAAAACAAACTTTACTTTCTATTAAAATGGATGTACTGATTCAACAATATAACACTCACATTTTAGCTCTGACTTATGAAATGACTTATTCCAGGTAGTCTTAGTGAATCTAACAACATATAATATGCAAAAGCCTCAAAGTTCACATGACTAACATTCAAAATTCAGATTTCAGGATATTTTCAAATATTTTATATGATTTTTCTATGGAAATTATATGAAATATTGTGCATTCACATTTCCGCCGTATACAGGCATATGTACTACATATCTTTCTTATAAGCATTTTGTTATTTAAATATATTTTTCTGTCTTAATTGCCTTTGAATATTCTACCTTATTCTATATAAGTTGTATTTCTAAAATCTCCCATAAAACAGCTTTTTAATCATAAGCTATCTATTAGAGATTACAGTATGTGTATATATTTATTAATTTATTGATACTGCTCTTTTATTAATCTTTTATAGTATATATTTCATTCTCTGTATATTTGCATATTGTTCATAAAATGTTTATTCTTCTTATTAATTCTGGTACTGCAAGCAATACTGACTATATATATATATATATATATATATGGGTCTACTTTAAATAACCGAACCGACACTTCACCGACACACAAAACACCGACCCCAAATAACCAAAAACACACAACACCGACAACTCACAAAACCGAACACCATTACACCGACACAAAAACATAAACTACACATTACACACAATGACATATCCACTAACCTTAACCTAAACCCTAACCCTAAGGTCCGACACTACCGCGCATTTACCCTACCTGCACCCTAACCCTAACTCACTTAACCCACCCCTAAACCTAAAGACTGTCACTATCGCACACTTAACCTGCCTGCACCCTAACCCTAACTCACTTAACCCACCCTAAAACATAAAACCCGTCACTATCGCACACTCACCCTACCCGCACTCTAAACCTAACTCACTTAACCCGTCCCTGAACTACAGTCTGTCACTATCACACACTTACCTTACCCGAACCCTAACTCCGACACTACCGCACACTCACCTTTCCCACATCCTAACCCAAAATCCCTCAATATCGCACACTTACCTGACCGCTCCTAAATCTGTCACTATCACACACTTACCGAGTCGCGCTCACACGTTGCCCTTGTCGGTCTTTCGGCTGTCAGAAAATCACCTTTTCGATCAACTTCCTTTTCGGTCCTTTCGTCTTGGTCTTCTGCGTGTCGGTGAAGTGTCGGTTCGGTTATTTCAAGTAGACCCATATATATATATATATATATATATATATATATATATATATATATATATGAATTTATGCTTATTTAATTTGAATGGGCCGGATTTACGAAAGCTTGCATGGAGTGGAAGAAGAGTGTAGGAGCTCACGGAGGCAATATGTCTGCCGTGCGATCCAGGTACAGCCAGCAGGGGCGTGCACGAGAGCTGCTAAAGCTACTCTTACACGGACAGCGTCATGGTATGCATATTACCTCATTTGCTGCTGAAAGCTATACAAATGAGGTAAATTTGCAATCCAGGAAACACTAACCTGTCTGTGGAAGATTAGTGTTATCTGCAGAAATGTACTCCGTACCGTTCTGCAAATAGCTAAACGGAGCTATGACAGCTCCAAATAAAGGATGCATACAGTTGAGGAAGCATGCCAATGGCCATATATAAGGCCATTGGCATTTATAAATGTTTAAAATTATTAAAATCTAACTTTTTTCCCCGATCTCCGATGTTTAAGCATAGTGCAGCACCGCGCAAACATGTGGCACTTTAAAAAACAAGAAAATAATTTAAAAATCGCCCAAAATAGCCATTTTCACTAAAAAGCTTATCCTGCCATGCAGGTGAACGGCAGGCCGAAGACAACATGGCCACTGAGTACTGGTTGCTAAGGGGGGGAAGCTCAGTGTGAGAGATGTAACCATGCATTAGTAGGCAATCCTATGCAAATAAGGATAAGGATAGTGAATCCCAATTTTCCCAAGCATGTGAGCCATGTCCCAAGAGTGTAAGTGTAGGAGTAGGTGAGTAGTAAAGTAGAATATAGGTAACATCATGAGTGGGTGTGTCAGAAAGGCTGTAACCTAATTGGAGCACAGTGTCTTGTGTTTGCCCTGAGTTGCTCAGGATTACAACAGACATGTCTACAGTTGTCCTTTTTGAAAACCAGAAACCAAAGGTGCATACCGAGAAAATATCTGAAACTTCTTGCAAACATGCACACAGTATGTGCACTCATTTGCACGGCGCTGCCCCGGGCGGAAACAGATAGGGAAAAGGAAGGAAAAGTAGCAGTAGGAAGTTAACCAAGGAGAACTAGCAGAGCTGCCAGGTGAAATATATCAGAATCAGCCAATTATACAGGCAGCAGACTAGCCCAGCCCAGCCCAGCACTTTAAGCTCTGCAAACAGCATTCTTTCCTGTTTTTTTCCAAGAACTCTGCAACACTGCAGTATACAAAGAGGGAAAGCTTGAAAACTTTAAAGTCAGACAAAATGTTAGGGGCTGATCTTGCTATCATAAACCAACATGTGCAAGGTGCTGAGGGTGGTGAGGCTGTGAATGCTGCTGAGCAACCCACAGTGAGGTGACGGAGAAGAGTGCACAGACCCAGGGTAACCTACTTGGGGCTACATGAGCTGGAGATAGTGGAGCGCTATAGGGTGGACAGAGACCTTCTGCAGCAAATTGTTGAGCTGTGCCAGCCACGCCTCACACACAGAACCAACAGAGCGGAACCCATCCCAGTGGATACCAAGGTATGCGTTGGCCTAAGAATACTAGCTACAGGTACCTTCCAGAGACCAACTGGTGATATGATGGGGATTTCACAGGCATTAGCATCCAGGGTACTGCACCAGTTCCTGGATGCCATGTCAGCACATGTTGGTGAGCATGTATATTTCCCCAATTCCCGTGAGGCATTGGCCAGCAATATGCATCTTTTCCACCAAATAGTAGAACACCCTGAGGTAGTGGGTGCAATAGACTGCACGCACATACACATCAAAGTACCACCTGGTGAGCGAGGTAGGGTCTACATCAACCACAAGGGCTTCCCCTTTCATCAACTGCCAGGTCGTGTGCGATGCCCAGGGCATAAAAATGAATGTGTGTGCTGGCTGCACTGGAAGCTATCACGATTTCCACATCTGGCATCTGACACAGCTGTACCAGTGATTTGCCAATGGGGACATCCCTGATGGTCACTTAGTGGAGGATGCTGGATATGCACTGGATCCATGGTTGATGACACCCATCAGAAATGCACATACCCAAAAAAGAACTCCATAATGAGGCACACGCACAAACAAGAAACATAATTGAGCATGTGTTTGGGATGCTCAAGTCACGGTTATGGTGCCTGGACACATCTGGTGGAGCCTTGCAGTACTCACCAACTACATGTACCCAAATTGTCATGGTATGTGCCATGCTACACAATATGATCCTGCGGAAACAGCTGCAGCAGGAACAACCTGAGGCAGGGTCAAACAGCCCCCCACCATTGCCAAGGCCTGCACAGGCACAGCGTGACTCAGAGGAGGAACAACCTGAGCCTGCCCCAGTAGGCAGAAGGAGGCATGCTCAGTATGCTCTGGCCTTGGCAAAGAGGCAACGCATAGCACATACACTGACTCAGTAGGAACCCTGGAAATGACACCTCTCTCTGACTCGCGCATACAGTGAAAGGGATGCCTAACTTGACACTACCTGTTTTTTAGGGAGTGTAATATGTGCATCCGACATAGGCAGCCCTGCAGCACCACCTGAGGCATGACTCCCTATTTTAAGCAATATAAAGCACTGCTAAGCAAATTTTACCAGTATTGAGCATATTTAAATACAATTGCGCATAGCTGCACACCACTCTAACCAGCTCAACGTCGGACAACGTTGGCAAAGTTGGACAATGTTGGACAAAGTCGAGCAAAGTTGGGCAAAGTTGAGCAAAGTCAGGTAAACATGCTCGCACATGCTTTACTGTTCTTTAACCAGTCAGGTCTGCCCAGCAGGAAAATAAAAAGCAGTGACAGGGCTCGAATGCAGGCTACTGTGCACTATAGTCTCAGTACTGAACCACTAAGCCATGACAGCATTTCACTGGCACTGACACAAATTAAGTCACTCACACATACCAGTTGTGGGGGTCACATACCTAACAGTCACAGCCAGCAAGACAATTGCAGACAAACACAAACAAATGGTGTATCATGCCCTCTGAAGAGGCATATGAGTAAACTCCCCCCAAGCCTATGCAGACAGATAACAGCAGGCCAGGCAGGTGATGTGGGTTGGGTAGGCTATGAAGTCACAAACTAATATGCGTGTAATTGGAAGCTAAGGTCTGTAGTACAGTGGTATGCCTCAAGCCAGTACGATAGGCAAAAGTACAGACTGAAATAAAAAACAAGTGGAAAAAGATCGTAGAAACAAAACCACTAATCCAATAAAACGATTGTGTCAGCACACAAGTTGCAAGTCCATAAAATGTTTATTATATAAATGGAATTTATACAATAAACATTTTATGGACTTGCAACCTGTGTGCTGACACAATCGTTTTATTGGATTAAAATTACAGACTGAAATGGAGTACCTGACATAGCAGTGCAGGCCTAGCAAATGTGTATAAGTGTCAGCTATACCCCTCATCCTATGTACACCCACAATAACAATTAGGTGTGCCCCCCGGGTAGAAATGTACAAATAATAGCTGTCCCTCCTGTATGTAGAAATGTTGATAATTGACTCATGGAAGCCCTGCAGGCACAGCGTGCTTCCTGTCAATGTACAACACAAAGGTGAGCCCTGAAGTAAAAACCAACTTGATTTTTCACACACATATAGTATATATGCTCATAGTGGGCATGCTCACACACTTAAACAAATTTAGCAAATTTCAGTCAGCAACATACTGAAAGGTCATACTGGGCATGCTCACACACTTAAATAAAAGAAGCAAATGTCAGTTAACAATATACTGAAAAGTCATACTGGGCATGCTCACACACTTAGGCCACGTCTGAGTACAGCAGTGGGCCACACACATATCTGTCAGTTGCAGTTCTTACTCCAGGCACTTGTCACTATTCACCAATCCTGCCTTGCGCACACAGTGACATGAAAACAGACCCATATAATATATTGGACCCCTGTCATAATCAAACTATGTACTACAAGTACTTAAGTTGTTCAAAGAAAGTGAAAATACAAAGAAGATCAATAAATCTCCGATCAGTATCATCAAGAAACAATGAGCACTCTTAACATTATCCAAGCCATGTTCTGGCAAAAATATTGCCAAAGAGTCCATAGAGAACCATGAAGCTTTCTTTTGCTATGTCATAAATATCAATGTAAACTCATATATATTCTGTGTCAGTGCAAAGTGTAAATGAATACATGTACATGACCGACATTGCTAACATCTTGTCAGACAGGTCCATACATATTTACCATCCTCTCACTGACAACAGGGCCCATTACCATACCTGGAGATTGTGAAAACCCAGAAATAACATATACAATGGTTAAACAGCTCTATCCAAACCTAAAAACATGGCGTCTATGGGATGACATGGTTTCCCTGGCTGTGTCATATGTGAACTCCAAAACAAACATACCCTGCACCTGAACAGTCTGTTGAGACTCACCCTCTGTACAGGATATAAAACTGTTGAATGGGTTACAGCAACGTTTGGCACACTCCTGTTGGTGCACAACAGACCATGAGAACTATTGTCTTATAAGCCTAATAAGCCTGATCTGCAAGGCCATGGAGTCCATCATTATAGAACTCATAAACAGAGCTATTGGGAGCCTACAAACACCCCACCCTACCCATTTTGGTTTGGCAAGGGCAGATCATGGTTCCTAAACCTGATAGACAGTTTTCAAGGCAGTCACCCAGGACATACATCAATGAAATGAGCTCCACACTGCCTACATAGACCTTGAAAAGCCCCTTTCCAACATCCCACACACGTCATATCCACAAAATCAACAACATGTGCATAAACACGTATGTCATCTGATGGATTGCCAACTGGGGCACAGATAGATCCCACAAGGTAAGAATTGTAGTCTCCTGTTCAACCTGGTAACAACTACTGCCCCCCATGGCTCAGTCCTGGGACCCCTCCTGTCTGGTGTATACTTTTCAGAAATACAGTCAAACACACGAGGGCTATGGTTAGCAAAGTTTGTGGATGACTGCAAAAAGGTTGTCATAATCGATGTTTGGGTCAACAAAGACATCCTTAAAAAGGGTCTCAGTCAGACAGATGTGGTGTCAAAATTATGGCCTCGAGCTACAGTCATACAAATACCACATAGGTGCCAACACCCTAAATATGGAGGTAATAATAAGCGATCTATGGACACATGTGGCTAGTTATCCCTACTTCCATAAACACATTCACAAAGTGGTTAGAAAATCATGCTATGTGTTCCCAGAAATTGCTAAGGTCTTTGCATGTAGGTCAAAGGAGGTTCCCTCTACTCATCAGTCATCAGACCCATCAGAGAGTATCACGGCACACTTGCGATGAATCTGACTAGGCACCTTCAGCAGCTGGAAAGACGACTGAAGTACCTCAACAAGAGGATTACTGGCCTCAAACAGTTGCCCCATGCAACAAGACTGAAGTAACTCAATCTGTACTCTGTTGCATACTGTCTACTCAGGCGATCTCTGCCCAACAGACAGGTCCATGTCCAATGTAGAACTGATGTGCATGCGCTATCTGAAGTAAACCCAAGCTCACTGTACCACATGCTCTAGGGATATCATCATCACAACAATAAATAGAACATGTTGGAGGGATATATTACAAACTCACAGACTTCCCTTGCTTTGGAACAGGTTCCCAACCTACATTAAGCTGAGTCCCTAACTGACACTCTTCCAGAGGAGCCTTGATGAGTGTATGTGAAACTGAACTGTCACACCATGGATCACTTTATCAGTTCTACTACACAGAGGCCTAGGGAACTACCCCAATGTGTGGTGATAGCTGCAAACTCTGGCCATACTAATATATGCCTTCAGGCAGATAGACTATTACATACCTATGTACCTATATATATATATATATATATATATATATATATATATATAGGGGAAACACAGTATAATAAGCCAAAGATGGATGGGCAGAGATGTGTGTAAGAGGGTCACCATGACAGGGAGCCATACAGGACTGTCCCACCCAGCACACATCCCAATGGCACAAAAGACATGAGGTGCACATCTCACCCACTGTGCATAACAGCCACCAGTATCTGTAAGCATTAAAGTGCATGTGGTCCATGTGTCTGCTCTACAACATGACTGTACAATGAAGTACACATCTACTATCTGTAGACATGTACCTGTCACATAGGTTCATAGGTATGTAGTAGACTATCTTCACAAAGGCATATATTAGCCTAGGCAAGTTGTGCAGCTTTCACCACCCCATTGGGTAGTGTCCCAAGCCCTAGTTCTAATAGTTAGTATCCTAAGCTCCTTTCTAGTGGGGCTGCTGATGTGATGCCTAGCATGAATTGTCTTTTTCCCATCCACTCATCAAGGTTCCTATTGAAGAGTGTCAGCGAGGGGCTCTGTCTGATGTACATTGGGACTCTGTTCCACAGTAAGGCAAGTGTCTGGGATGGTACTCTATCCCACCAGCATGTTGTATTCATTGCTGTAATGAGGTTCATATGCCTGGAGTGTGTAGTGAAACTCAATTTTGTTATCCGTAGATGGAGTATGTTCAACAGTTATGTGTTGGGCATGTCTCTGTATGTTAGGCAGAGTGTGCCTCTGAGTAGGCAGTACGCAACGGAGAACAGATTTAGTTTTACCAGCTGTGTTGCATAACACAACTGTTTGAGGCCAGTAATCCTCTTGATGAGGTACCTCTGTGGTCTCTACAGCTGCTGGATATGCTTAGTTGAGTACATCCAAAATGGTGCATTGTACTCAATGATGTTTCTGATGACTTAAGAGTAGAGGGCCACCACTACCTCTTTTGATCCTGATGCAAACCCTTTGTTGATTAGGTGGGCCACATAGGATTTCCCAATCACTTTGGCAACATGGTTGTCAAAGGAAAGATGTCTATCTACTTGTGTCCCCAGATCCCTTATTACCTTGTCAGTTTTAAGGTGGTAACACATATGTGGTAGTTAGTGGGTACTTTGTTTTCACCAAAGAGGATTACTATGCATTCTTCCACATTGACCTTGAGGCCATGATTCTGACACCACACATCTGTCTCATAAAGTCCCTTCTGGAAATATTTGTGTCATCCGGGGAATCTATTATGGCAAACACTTTACAGTTCCCAGCAAACTTAGTCAACCACAACCCTCCTGTGTTGGCATGTACTTTTGAGAAGTCTATACCAAACAGGAAGGACTCCAGGACTGAACCCTGAGGGACACCAGTTGTTACCGGTGTAGAGTCTGACATGTAGCCACAACCCTTAATTTGTGGGATCTATCTGTGAGTCAGTTTGCAATCCATCTTGTGATGTATGGATTTATGCCCAGGTTGGTGAGTTCATCTATGATACCTGACTGGGGAATGGTGTCAAAGGCCTTAGCAAGGTATAGGTAGG
Source organism: Protopterus annectens (assembly GCF_019279795.1). NCBI lineage: Eukaryota > Metazoa > Chordata > Ceratodontiformes > Protopteridae > Protopterus > Protopterus annectens. Next base: position 908,048,553 of record NC_056732.1, read on the forward strand.
CTGTGTGGAGCTCATTTCAATCATCTGTAGCCTGGGTAACTGTCTCAAAGAAATCCACCTAGTTCAGGAGGCATGATCTGCATTTGACAAAGCCAAACTGGGTGTGCTCACCTGTGTGAAGGTTCCCAATGTCTTTATTGTTGACTTCCATTATGATTGGCTCCATTGCCTTGCAGATCAGACTCATCAGGTTCATAGAGCATGAATGCCAAGGCCCCCCCCCCGTGGAGTGGGAAGAACATCGCTGTGCAACATTCTATGGGTACATATCCTGTAGAGAGCATGTAGAGAGAGGTGTAGGTATCCTTGATGAATATGGATACATGCCCACCCTATGTGCTATGATCCAAGTTCTGATGCTGGAAGGTATGGAATGAGTAGTATCCTGGTAGTGCTGGTGTGCTCTCTGGAGCCTTGAACTAGGTTTCTATTACTGCACAGATATCAATATTCTCCATAATGAGAAGTGCCTAGAGTGTGTGCATCTGGAGGCTGAGACTTTGGCAATGAGTAGCATTTAGCTCACTTTGTGGTTATTTGTGTTGGTTACGGGGTTTGGTTTGTCCTGAGTGACCAGTGTTCCACACCTGAAGTCAATGCCTCATTGGTCCAATCTGACCATAAGCTAATTACCCTACATATCCACATTCTGACCCCCCCATTAAGGAAACCATGTTAAAAAATTCTCCAAAGACAACTTCATGCTTCTTAAGACAGAAGTGGTGAACATCAGGACACCCATGCCGACGGACAATACAGTTACGACTACTGAATCCTACACAATTGCACTTTATACACATTTACATGAGTTCATGGATTGTGCTATCCCAAACAGAACCAAGACGCTATCCTCCAAGAAAAGGAAGCCAATCTGGTGGTCCCCTGCCATAAACAAACTGCACAGCAGAAGGAAGAAACTGTTGCAAAAGAGGGTAAAACCCATGAGTGGAGGAGCTCTCTGGTCAGCCTCAGTAAGAAGTTGCGATCCATGATAAAATCCTCCAAAGCTAGTTACGAAAACAAAATTGCCACTGATTCTAAAGACAACCACAAAGCATTCTATAGCTATGTCAAGAATCACAATGGCAACACTCATATCTGCTCTGAGTTACAGCACATTGGCACTAAATATACAGACCCAACTGATATTGCCAACATTCTGGCAGATAGGATCAGTGCTAACTTTACCCCCCTCTCACCCATGAAAGAGCCTATCTCTATACTGGAAGAATGCAAAGTTGCTGTCATCATGGCTGCACAGGTAAAAACCACTCTCCAAAGCCAGGGACACAGCATCCATGGATCCAGATAACATCCCAGGCTGCGTTCTACACAAACTACAGAATGAACTGGCACCACACCTAAGTACCATGTTCAATCATAGCCTCACCTCAGGCTTTATGCCTGCTGAATGGCGCACAGTGACGGTTATCCCACTACACAAGGAGGGAGCCACCATGGACCCCAGGAACTAGTGCCCCATTAGCCTGATGAGTCGGGTCTGTGAGGCCATGGAATGTATCAACATGGAACTTATAAACAAAGGCATTGGTAATCTCCAAACTCTGGACCACAACCATTTCAAGTTTGTAAAAGGCAGATCATGTCTCCTAAACCTGAGAGACTTCTTCAAAGCAGTCACCAAAGCCATAGACAAGGGTAAGGTAGTTCACACAGCCTAGCTAGATCTTGCCAAGGCTTTTGACACCATCCCCTACTCTGGAATTATAGATAAACTCACTAAACTAGGTATAAATCCCTATGTCACAAGATGGGTTGCCAACTGTCTCACTGACAGAACCCACACTGTGAAAGTAGCAGACTCCAAGTCCGACTTCAGACCAGTGACAAGTGGAGTACCACAGGGTCCAGTCCTTTGTCCTGTCCTGTTTGGTATCTACTTCCCTGAAGTACAGGCTAATACAGAAGGTCTTTGGCTAATGAAGTTCCCAGACGACTGCAAACTAGGAGCCATAATCGAAACTACTAACAATATGGACATCCTACAAAAGGGCCTCACTGAGACAGATGCCTGGTGTCAAAGACATGGCCTCAAGCTCAATGCCAAAAAGTGCATTGTCATCCCCTTTGTTAAAAACTCTGTACCCATGAACTACAACATAGGCAGTAGTATACTTAACACTGAAAGTGTGATAAGAGACCTTGGGACACAGGTGGTCAGTAGACTCTCCTATAATAATCACATCGCCACAGTAGTCAGAAAATCCTTCTACATGGCACATCTCATCATAAAAGGTTTCTCATGCGGAAAAAAAAAGTCATTGTTCCCCTCTAGTCATCACTCATTAGATCCATTATAGAGTACAACGCCTCTTTTGATATGTACCTCGCAAGACATCCACAACAACTGGAAAGCCCACAGAAATACCTCACAAAGAGGATTAGCGGCCTCAAATACATGCCTTACACAGACTGTCTAAAAACACTCCAGCTTTACTCTGTCGCATATCACCTACTTAGAGGTGATCTCTGTCTAACATACAAAGCTATGTCAAACACAGAGCTGTTGGACATGCTTCACTTAAAGAAATCCCAATCTCTCCGAGCTTCAGCCCCAAAACCTGGATGGAAATACAAAAGGAGGAGGTGTATCCATTTTCATAAAGGATATCCAGACCTCCAGGTTAGTGGCACAGCACGAGGCCTCGGAGACCATCCAAGTGCAACTAACAGTCGGCAAAGCTGCTTATCAGATTTTAGCCTGCTACAGGTTACCTACCTTGTCTCAGGACCCTCACTCAGCATTCCTGAGAACACTGGAAAATATAAAGGTCCTACCAAACACCATGATATTGGGAGATTTCAACTACCCAAACATTGACTGGGAGAATTACTCAAGTACAAACTCCTTTGCCCAATGCTTCCTAGAGTTTATAAACTCAAACGCCCTGGAACAGCTGGTCACCACGCCCACTGGAGGTGACAACATACTGAACTTGATCATCACCAACATGGGGGATCAGTGTTCCACACCAGAGGTAAACCCCTTGCTGGTAAGATCAGATCATAAAGTAATCACACTGGCCATTCACATCCCGACCCCACCCCCAGTCAAGGAAACCATTGTGAAAAACTTTTCAAAAGCAAACTTCACACTTCTCAAGACCAAAGTGGAAAGTTTCAAAGCCCCCTTGCTACAGGATAATGCTATCCAATCCGTGGAATGCATGGATCGAGCCATCCTGAATAAAACCAAGACTCACTCCTCTAAATAGAGGAAACCAGTCTGGTGGTTCTTGCCATAAATATGCTATACAACAGAAGGAGGAAACTACTACATGACAGAGCAAAATTCCAAAAAGGAAAGGCATCACTGATCAATTATTAGCAAGAGACTACGATTGCTCATAAAATCATCCAAGGCCAGTTTCAAAAGAAAAATTGCCAAGGAATCTAAAGATAACCACAAAACCTTCTTTAGCTATATCAAAAATGTAGGTGTCAACTCTCAGATATACTTTGAGCTACTGCAAAATGGCAAAAAATACACTGAACCAACTGACATTGCCAACATCCTGGCGGACAAGTTTAGTGCAAACTTCACACCCCCACCCCCAAAAGTGTCTGTGTCCATCCCAGAAGAATTCAGAGCCCCAGACATCACAGACATGCAGGTAAAAACAGCCCTCTCCAAAGCCAAGAACACAGCATCAGTGGGACCGGATGGTGTCCCAGGCTGCATCTTACACAAGCTCCAAAAGGAACTAAACCCTCACCTAAATTCACTGTTCAGACTCAGTCTTACCACAGGCTATGTACCCAAAGAATGGCGTACAGCAACAGTCATCCCACTCCACAAAGGTGGTGCCACAACAGAACCTGGGAACTATCATCCTATAAACCTGAGCAGCCTGGTCTGCAAAGCTATGGAGCGAATTATCATGGAACTCATAAACAGAGACATTGGGAACCTCCAGACACTGGACCCTACCCAATTTGGCTTTGTTAACCTAGTTGACTTATTTGAAAGAGTTACCAAGGCCATAGATGAAGGGAAGGCAGTCCAAACAGCTTACCTGGACCTCACTAAGGCCTTCAACACCATTCCCCACTCTGGCATCATAGACAAGCTTACTAGCTTGGACATTAACCCCTATGTCATGAGATGGGTGGCCAACTGGCTCACGGATAGAACACACATGGTCAGAGTTGTGGGTGCCATGCCCGACTCTGAACCAGTCACACGTGGCATCCCACAGGTCTCAGTCCTGAGACCCCTCCTGTTCAGTATATACTTCTCTGAGGTACAGGCAAGCACGGGAGGACTATGGCTGACCAAGTTCGCAGATGACTGCAAACTGGGGGCCATAATCGACTCTCCAGTTGATACAGACATCCTCCAGGAGGGTCTTACACAGATACCTGGTGTCAAAACCATGGCCTCAAGCTGAATGTCAAAAAATGCATAGTCATCCCCTTTCGAAAAAACAAAGTGCCCACAAATTACCACATAGGTGGTAATCCACTAGGTACGGAAGATGTAATTAGTGACCTGGGGACCCAGGTAGATAGTAACCTCTCCTTTGATAATCACATTGCCAAAGTGGTTACATATTCCTTCTATGTAGCCCACCTAATCACGAAAGGGTTCACTTCTAGATCAAGAGAGGTCATTGTGCCCCTGTACTCATCACTCATTAGGCCCATAATAGAGTACAATGCCCCATTTGGCATGTACCTTAATTGGCACATGCAACAGCTGGTAAGACCACAGAAGTACCTCACCAAGAGGATCATGGGCCTCAAAGAGATGCCCTATGCAGCTCGACTAAAGAAACTCCAGCTCTACTTGGTTGCTTACTGCCTGCTCAGAGGTGATCTATGCCTGATGTATAAGGCCATGTCCAACCCATAATTAATGGACATGCTTCACCTCAAGAAAAACAAATCTCTTAGAGTCACACACTCCAGTGAATTAAACCTCAGCAAAGCAATAAACAGGATGTGCTGGAGGGATAGATTCCTGTCCCAGAGACTTTGCTCGCTCTGGAATAGAATCCCAGTTGATGTTAAGCAGAGCCCCTCGCAGACTCTCTTCAAGAGGAATCTTGACGAGTGGATGGGAAATTGTAAATTTACCCCTGGGATCACTTCAGTGGCCCTGCTAGACAGAGGCCCAGGAAACTAATTTAAAAGGGAGGTGAAATCCAACACATTCTGGCTAAGCTTATAAATGCCCTTGGGCAGATAGCTTAGTACCTACCTATGAACTTATGAACCTACATGCTCTAGGGACTGAAACCTTGTCACCACAATAAACAGAACATGCTGGAGGGATAGATTCCTGTCCCAGAGATTTCACATACTCCGGAATAAACTACCTATCTATATCAAACAAAGCTCCTCATTAGCATTCTTCAAGAAAAACCTTGATGATTGGATGGGAAATAGGAAATTCACCCTGGGGATCACTTCTGTGTCTCTGCTCAACAGTGGCACAGGAAAATAAATTTCTCAGGTGGCAAAAGCCAGGGTACCTTTTTGGCTGGACTTGTATAGGCCCCAGGGCTGATAGCCTAGTACCTACCTATGAACCTATGAACCTTTAAGCCTTGCCTAAAAAAGGTAATATGGGGACAGCAAGAGCCTTGGCCAGTATTCAGAAGCATAGGTGCAACAGGTACAAACCATCTGTAGAGAAGCAACAAGGCTTGTCTATCATGTCATCAGAGGCAGACAGAGACTGGATCCCCTTTGAATGACACCAGAAGCTCAGCCAATTGTTGAAGTTTACCATCTTTCTGTTATATTGCAGTATCATGTAGGTGAAGGTAAGATGCTACTCAAGGTTTGACCCAGTGTGTGCCAGCATGTGGTGCATTAACCCATATATGATATGGTCATGGCCTATGCATACAAATCACTCACAATACACCTAGTATGATAAGTCTGCAGAGGTTAGGAAATGTGAAAAAAAACTTTGTGCAAACTGTCAGCAAGTAATGTCAATATTGTACCCTGTAACTCCATATCGCTTGCTGAAGTGTAAAGATGTACTAAGTTTGGATTAAGTGTGTGTGTGTGTGTGTGTGTGTGTGTGTGTGTGTGTGTGTGTGTGTGTGTGTGTGTGTGTGTGTGTGTGTGTGTGTGTGTGTGTGTCTGTCTCTCCCTGGGGAGAGAGAGCAACCTTTTTGGAGTCTACTCACACCCTTTAAAAGTGGTATACTCATCTTTGTGAAGTCTCATGATATCACCATCCTACAAATATACCTGTGGAAAGGTGAAATCCCAGTAATGTGTGTAGTGCATCTTTAAATGCATACTGCTGTAGTATTATAATGTAATTAGGCAGGGATTTGAATCCTGCACTTGACAACTGTCAGTGTGTGTGTCTCCCAGAGGAAGAGCAACCTTTTTGGAGACTGCTCACACCCCTTAAAAGTGGTATACTCATCTTGTCAAGTCTAATGATGTTACCATCCTACAAATGTACCTGTGGAAAAGTGAAATCCTCATAATGTGTATAGCGTGTCGTGTAAATGTGGACTGCTGTAGTATAAAAATGTAGTTAGGTAGGGGTTTGAATCCTCCATTTGCTTATGGTTTGTGAGTGTGTGTGTCTCCCAGGGGAGGAGCAACCTTTTTGGAGACTACTCACACCCCTTAAAAGTGGTATACTCATCTTTGTCAAGTCTGATGATGTCACCATCCTACAAATATACCTGTGGAAAAGAAAAATCCCAGTAATGTGTATAGCGCATAGTGTAAATGCATACTGATATAATATCATAATATAATTAGGTAGGGGTTTGAATCCTGTACTTGCCACCTGTGTGCGTCTTCCTGGGAAGGAGTAATCTTTGTCAAGTCTGATGTCACCATCCAACAAATATACCTGTGGAAAAATGAAATCCCAGTAATGTGTATAGCACATCATGTAAATGCATACTGCTGCCATATCAAAATGTAGTTAGAAAGGGGTTTGCATCCTACGCTTACTAACTGTGTTTGTCTCCCTGGAGAGGAGCAACCTTCTTGGAGACTACTCACACACCTTAAAAGTGGTATACTCATCTTTGCCAAGTCTTATGATGTCACCATCCAACAAATATATCTGTGGAAAGATGAAATCCCATTAATGTGTGCAGCGCGTTGTGTAAATGCATACTGCTCTAATATCATAATGTAGTTAAGTAGGGGTTTGAATTTGCACTTGCCAATTGTGTGTGTGTGTGTGTGTGTGTGTGTGTGTGTGTGTGTGTGTGTGTGTGTGTGTGTGTGTTTTTCCTGGGGGAGGAGCAACCTTTTTGGAAACTACTCACACACCTTAAAAGTGGTATACTCATCTTTGTCAAGTCTGATGATGTCACCATCCTACAAATATACCTGTGGAAAGGTGAAATCCCAGTAATGTATATAGCGGTTGTGTAAATGTGGACTGCTGCATTATCATAATGTGGTTAGATAGGGGTGTGAATCCTCTACTTGCCAACTGTTTGTAAGTGTGTGTGTCATGAGAAGGTGCAACCTTTGTGGAGACTACTCACACCCCTTAAAAGTGGTGTACTCATCTTTGTCAAGTCTGATGATGTCGCCATCCTACAAATATACCTGTGGAAAAGTGAAATCCCAGTAAGGTGTATAGTGCATCATGTAAATGCATACTGCTGTAGCATCCTAATGTAGTTAGGAACGTGTTTGAATCTCGCACTTGCTGACTGTGTGTGTGCTCCAGGTTTGTGATGCCATTGGCCAATGTGAAGTGTGTTTTGATTTTTCTAGTGTATGACATATCACAATGACAACTGTATGCGCATTACACATGTAAGGTAGCTGTGGGGCAATTCCATATACATACATGTGACCTCAAGTATTTCATAGGTGGGTACTCTGCTTTCTCCATGAACGCATCTGTTATCTTTGCCAGAGCATGCTGGCACTTTCCAGACCTTAGGTCACTTCTGTATGCTTGTGACAAGCTTAGCCACTGCAGTAATCCCTGGGCTACGTCTTCCGTTTCACATCCACTCATCACGGTTTCTATTGAAGAGTGTGAGTGAGGGTTTATGCTTGAGGTATATTTGAAACCTGTTCCAAAGCAAGCAAAGTTTGACAAAGATGACTAATCATTATAGGTTTGCAACAACCTCTGTGGATCTGCATGCAAACCCTTTATTGCTTATGTGCTCCACAGAGGGATTTCCAAAACCCTTTGGTAATGTGATTATCAAAGGAGAGATGACTTAACACATGGCTCTATGTATACATTAGTACCTGTTCCACATTTTGGGGGCTACTACCTATGTGGTACTCTGGGGATACTTTGTTTTCTAAAAGTGGATAACTATGCTTTCTTTGGCTTATAGCTATACAGCATGAGTTTGACACCAGGTATCTGTCTGTATGATACCCTTTTGGAGGATGTGTGTGTCATCTGGAGAATAAAGTATAGCCCACAGTATGCTTTGCCATCAAACGTGGGCAGACATATCCCTACTGTGTTTGCTTGTACCTAAGAAAGCTATATGCCAAACAGGAGTGTCCCAGGACTGAGTGCAGGTGAATACCAATTGTTACTGCCTAGAATAGTACATGGAGGCTGCAAATGCTACTGTGTATCCTACATCTGTGTGTCAGTTGTCAAGCCATCATCTAACAATTGTTTATGGTCAGTCTGTTGAGGTTAAGTATAATACCAGTATGTGGGATAGGTATGAATTGCTGATGAGTTATAGCTTGGCTGTGTTGACCTCCCCTCCCTCACCTATAGCCTTGTTGACTGGCTTGAAGTCTACTAGGTGTAGGAGCCATGATCTGGTCTTTAGAGAACCTAAGTGGGTATGGTGCAGTGTTTGCAAGTTCATAATGTCTCTGTTAATGAGTTCCATAATGCTGTGCTCCATAGCGTTCCAGATAACATTGGTCTGGCTTATAGGGTGAGAGTTTCCAGGACCTGTTGTAGTTCTACCCTTAATTAATTTATGTTAACATTTGCACTGGGTGTGATGAGGGTGGACAGGTTTAAGAATAAGTATATTAGAGGGTCAGGCCAGGTTTGAAGGTTAGTAGACCATACCAGATAGGCAGGATTAAGTTGGTTTGTACATGTGCTGAGGAGGGATGCAGAGTATATTGTGAAATAGATGCTAAGGATGAAGCCACCAGGTAACAGGAAAAGAGGAATGCCTAAGATGAGGTTTATGGCTGTGGTGAGAGAGGACATGCAGGTGGATGGTGTGACAGTGCAAGATGCAGAGGGCAGGAAGAAATGATGTACTGTGGCAACCCCTAATGGGAACATCCAAAAGGAGAAGAAGAAGAAGTAGCTCAACCCTTGTAGACTGTGAACACCATTACCGTGTGTCATTCCACAAGTATGTAACCTGAATAGAGGCTGCATCTGGACAGAGCGTTTAGGTGAGTGATGACTTCATATGTCAGCTTGTGCATGACACAACCAAGGATACTGTCCAGTACCATTGCCACTGTGGTGTGTACTTTGTTAAAGAGATGTTTTAACTAGAGTGTCTGTGAATCATCAGGTTTTACATTCTTCAGGTCTGGAAATGTGGCCCTTGTGTAATGACAGGGTGGTGAAATCTGCATTCAAACTGCCTGACAAGGAATTGGTAATGTCAGTCAGATAAGTGTACTTTGTGACCATTTACATTAACTGTGACCCGATCTGAGATTTCCCCTGTAGATTATAAACAGCACTGAAGAAAGCTTTAGTGTTGTCTTTGGAATCCTTGCCATTTTGTATTTTGAAGCTTGCCTTGTATGTTTATTGAGGGATTGTATTTTCCCAATGATACTGACCAGAGAGGTTATCCCTTCTTGGTATGTAACTCTTTTTTGGTACAACTTCATACCTTCTATTATATATTTAATTTATGGCAGGGGTCCATGAGACTAATGCACTTTTACTGTATAAGTGAGAAATTCTTGTGTTTGTGATAGCACGGTCCATACAACCCTGTAGGTGAACAGTGTGCATTAATAAAGGATTATGCAGCTGGGACAGTGTTAACCTTAGTAATGCAAACCGATGACAGATAGCAACAACAGCATCACCCACAGCACAGTGTCAACCCATGTCATACACACACATGCATACTCAAGTTCCAGAATGTGTGTAGTACAATGCATATTGGCCACCAATAAAAAGTATGGAGTGTTAACACTGGCCAATACAGGGCATGTCACCCTGCCCATGTGTCCAATATGCACGTACATACAGACAGTGCACCTCCACCATGTTCACAAATCTACACCTGCAAACCTGTGCTGCACACACCCCACACTTACTGTCCACTGTATAACACATGCTGACACAACTACACACATCAGCCAAGTGGCACATTGGCAAACAAAACACAATTGGAATAAACACTGGTGGAAACAATACAACATTGCTAATTACAGCTTTAATACATCATGCCTGCTCAGCTACACCTTCAAGGATATCATTACACTTTACTGCTGACAACATGCTACACATTCAACCATTGCTATACTTTATTAAAGTCACCCTGTGCATCAGCACCATGTTAGCCTGTTCCTGCATCAGTGTTACAGATGACAGGAGGTGGCACAGGTTTCATCATATGCACAAGGTGTGTTGTTGGTTTGCCAGAGGCCTACACTGAGCCATACAATTGGCATGTGTGTGTGAGTGTGTGTGTGAGGGCCATGAGTACTGTTATGGGCCAGTAATGATGTAATGTGTGTGGGTATGTGTTTGCACTAGGTTTCTGGTTTATGTGTGTGTGTCTGCATGCACACAGTTCCACCATGTGGCTGCCATATACAGGGATTTGTGAGACAGCTACAGACTGTACCTGGCAGGCTTTACAGATCACCGTCTCTGGCCATGGATACGGAACCTGTGCCTGGCAGTGGTGCTACAGACAGTATCAGGTACTAATCCAGACTGGGTACTATCCGAAGAGGTTGACATATGTCCACTGGATCCAGGTCCCTGCTGGGACTGGCCAGAGCCACGTGCATGTGGTCTTCTAGGTCTATGGACAGCCCCCCCAACATTGCTGGGGCTGGTACTGGCACTACAGGAGTGGCTGTGACTTGCTGGACATCCACGGTGACCTCCAGTTGCTGATGTTGCTGGCATACGTCCACGTCGACATCTCAACCATCCCGCACTGTCCTGACTCATGGACATGACATTGTGGAGGACATCCAATTCAATAGATGTCTCACCATAACATCTATCAATGACCTCAGTGTAATTACATATGGCCCCTGCTAGGTCACGGATACTGTCATTTACAGAGGTGTTATGTGCCCTCTGTGCCCTTAGTCCCTGTCTGGTGTACTGCTTCATTCATGTCTGTGCCTCCATGACAGCCTGGAACATGCGTGTAGTAAAAAAAGATGTGGCACATCTGCCAGGGGCATGATGAATAGCAGTGCTCTGACGAGAACCCCTGGGCATCTGCCTATGTGGTACCATTCCAGACATCTGGCTATGGCTGCTGTGTCCTGATACATATGCCATAGATATCACACTGTCCTGGCCAGTGCCAACCGTACACTGTCCCTCAGCTAAGGGAAATGGTGATGATGGATATACAGGCAGTATGACTGTGTGCATGGATGGGGTGGAGACTTGTGTACTGTCAACTGGTGGCCCAACAACAGACCCTGACAAACCTGCCTGTACCTCAACACACCTATCCTCATGATCACTGTCTGTCTTAGCAACATCAGGTTCCCTGCTGTACTGAACCAGCCCCACCTCAGCACCTGTGAGAGGAAACAGGAATCACACTTTAAGACCTGAACATGATGTCAGACCACATGCGCACATGCACACACACACACACATGCACACATGTGCACATGCACACATGCACACACATACACACATGTGCACATGCACACATGCACACATGCACGCATGCACTCATGCACACACACAAAAATACACACCTCCCTAAAGCAGACACACACAACACCAGCAATCTCAGAACATACACAGTAGCAGGTGATGGTGAGGTACAGTATCACAAGCAAAACAGTCATATTACACATGTCAGCATGCAGGACATGTGTTGCTCAACATCATGCAGTGCAAGTGTAGACAGTCCTTGTTACTAACAGTATACGTTGCTTTGATGCATGTGTTTTGTTATTAAGTGAAGACCCTCCACCTGGAACACAATGCATACATGGACACAACATTGCTGTGCAGGTATTCAAAACTCTGTAATGTACTGTGCACCATAACAAACAGGTGTACATACGAAGGCTGGATGTGTATCTGTGTGTCAGATACGTATCCAATGCTGATTACAGCCTCTGTGTCTTTAGCAAATAATTGTAGACACATTTTTAGCACATGCATGATGAGTATTCACACAACATCATCAGTGGTGCATGGATAATTAATGGAATACCATTCGGCCACATACCCAATGTACGGTACTTATGGTGAGTATAGATCATATTGTGGACATGCCAGTGTCATCCATGACATGGCATGCTAAAACACAACTGAATATTTAAACACTACACATACCCAATGTGTGTCATATGACCTAGCCACTCAATAGCATCACAAGACATATATGTGTCAGTTGTGCAAATGGAGATTGGTATGCATATTGTTTAGAGGTGCATATGTGTGCACATACATAACATTAAGGTGTATAGCAATGAAAGCTATGTGTAGTATTGTGGTTACAATAACTGGATGGGGTATAGTACCATAGGCCATCATCATGAAGCATCATATGATCACTCAAGGCTACAAATGTTTCCCAAACCAGCACTACTCATGCTGTACCAGAACTGTACTACCTTGGCTACATTCACCATTTCACAACCAGTTGTTACATGAGTTTGTAAGGAGGCCAATAAGGAGCATTCCCTGACATGAATGTGTAGTGTGTTGCAGAGTGTTTAAATACCCCATGATAGGCTTTTATCCCTCAGGTATATTATGTGTAATGTGTGGATGAGATTTTTGGATACTGGAGTGTGTTTTTACAGATGGTTTGGGAATCCTTTATGTGTAGCATGTTAAAATGCTCTGTGAATGACATAGATGTGTATGTTATGTGCATGTTGAGTATCAACTGTGCCTATCCAATGGTCAATATAGTCTAGCCACATTTGTTTGAGATGGTCTGGATATTGCATGTGTTTGAGGCAGCTAATCACATTAGTGAGATATGTGTGGTCTTACACCAAACATGCACAGCATGCATTATGGGTAGGTGTGTTACATGTGTACATGGCCTACACCTTAACTATGACATGCACTTTTTATTTACAATAATAAATGTAGAACACACTCACCAGCATCTGTCCATTGCCTTGATGTCACCCCAGAGGGACCTACATAGAGATGAGACAGTTTGTCAGTGGCCGCAACTGTGGCATTGCTACTGTGTGTTTGCAATCTTACAGTACAACAACAGTTTACATTCACAGGGCTACATGTTCCAAATGATCAGTATTGCACAACAACAGGCTCCACATCTTTTAACGACACACTCCACATCTCACATATGCATGATCTATCAATACAGATAACAGTAGTCTACAGATATGCCATGTTACCTGCATGCTCCATGTGTGCTTGCTGGGTGGCTCTAACCTCCATCATGGTGCATGTCTGCTGCTGTTGTTGTTGGGCAGGTGCCACCAGGCTCAGGAGCAGCTCCTCCACTCTATTGAGGGGGGATGGATATTAACACCACCTCCTGTTGCAAGCTGTTGTCTCCACACATCAGCAGCACGCTGATGGACATGTCTGAGAGGATCACTGCAGTGGTGGCATACCTGCTCATATGTCTGGTTATGTAGGCCTACTTCATTTACCCTGCAGACAACATCTTGCCACATTGCAGTATGCTCCTGCTGGTCCTGGCTGGTTCGTGAGAACATGAGACTGTAGTGCTGAATCATACTGGTAGTAATTATGTCATCTTCAGCAAGTAACTGGGGTTCCTGTGATGCATCATGATCCCTGGAAGACATAAATAAGAAAATATGTCTGAGCAAGTCATATGGCACATTTAACAGTATACAGGACAGATATCACTGAGCAGCCATATATAGCAACCTATTAGCTAATCGAGAGTGAAACACTTTAACTGCCACTTATCACTGCTCACTCCACAACTGCTTGGGAGTGCCTGGCTCACTCTCTATCTAATGAACCATGTTCTGCACAGCAACAAAATAAAATCACTATATAAGACTATACAAGAGTACCTGGCACACTGTATGCAACACGTTGCACCACCTAGCCACAGCAGATATACATCAAGCTGATGTGTAAAGAAATATGTCATCCATCACAATGAGTGTAAGGTCCCCTAAATGTATTACTATTATACCACACAACTTGTTAATGGCAAACCCATGTCCAAAATATCTGCACACTTGGAAATATAGGTCGAATACTGCTGTAGTACACTATGAATGTTGCTAGATGTGCAGCTATATGTTTTACCACACATATGTCAAAGGACATGTTACAGACATACCCACATACACATCAGACATAATTACAGGACACAAAGGTATGACAACTCAGATAAGCTTTCAGTGTGTACTATACAGTACTGTGTGTCAGTACTTACACAACCTTAAACTTGAGAAATGTAATCTGTGATGAATGCAGGGACCACACAAAACAGTGGATGCAAGCAATGTGAACATATGCCATACTTTGCTGTACAGACCTAGAGCTTCAAGTAGTACTATAGTACACACAGGATTTGGATTCAATATCAGTACCAATCAATAATCATAGATGTAGTGCTTTAACCTCCAATGACACACCCTAGTTAAAACCAAGGGACTTAATCACACTGTATGCAATAGCACTTTTTCGGCCTAGCAACAGAATACACAGCTGTTGCTAGGATCAAAGCAAGGACCCATAATACCATGACATAAACAGTTTCCCACTAAGCTATCCCACAGATACATATCTTTGATGTATTCACAAACACATTGACCATCACAATCAGTTAACAGTACAGAGAATCTATTGCAACAAGTAGATGTAGGTATGTATGAGTAGATATAACTATATATATATATATATATATATATATATATATATATATATATGTTTATGTATATATACATATACACATCCATTGGTGTACATATACATATATATGTAGGCACATATAGATTTCACCTTTCATAGTGAGAACAACATTTATACAAAGGATGTGAGGTGTACAGTAATGTAATAAAATCGCACAGCTTTGGGATAAATGCATTGAAGGTGTTCACAGCCCAGGTAGCTTTAACAGGCCTCACTGGCTTCAACATTGCAAACTGAATAAACCACACACAGTGTTTAACCACCACATGTCATATACCAGCACTGTATGCTGTCTTGTTTGTCACACACTAAAACCCACATACAAATATGCGCATACTAACCTTCACCAACATATATATTTCCACCCTTCACAAGCACTTGCAATATGTCCCCTGCTCTATGCACATACACAGATGTGAATATATATGACACATATATATTTCTCCATATGTGTGTGGCATACACATACAAGGTCCACACTGTTGTAAGTCACTGGACCTCACAGCTGAACTGTTGGGCCTTGCTGCAACACAAACAGGTGTCACATATGAACACACACTAACATTAGGGGGGTATATATGGCTACAAACGCTAGATAAGCATACTAGACTGCTACAGCAGTTGCCAATGCTAAGTTACACTTTAATATGACTATCATGCATGTGTTGTTCTGTCACACCCATGTTTATATAATGTCAGCACTAATCTCCCCAACAGCCATTGGCCACACTACTGTACAGAACACAGATAACATGGATCAGATCTTTGACATTTAATGCTGAGCTACACATTTCACAGGTATGTCCCACTGCCCACAGGTACACACTGTATTGTCCATAGCGGTAGTTAAGCAGAACATCTATGCATAAATAAGTACTGCTGACACATATGAATGGTTCACATTATGTAGACTATTCTTTAATAACATCTACTACATGCCAGTAAATACATATGTGTCACATACCTTTCCTTTGTATGATTTGGTAATATTTATTTTTCTTTTTCCTTTTCTCTGTCTCTCTCTCTCGCTCTCACTCTCTGTCAGTTTTTGCAATAGAGTGATTGAGTTTGTTGGCAGATATTGCAGCCTGCTTTTGTAGGTATTTGCACATGAGCATGTGACGGTCTCTGCACCAATTAGTGGCCACCATTTGCTAATTGCATGCAGCCAGCTGTGTAGTAATTTCAGTAATCACTGTCATAGCAAGCCAGTACTATAAATTGCTAACTCAGGTAGGCGTGGCCCTTTCAGCTTTCCAAGATGGAGATCATCCTTGTTTGCTGTGGACATCATTGTTTAAGACAGAAGGTTGGTATAGTTCTTATATCAGAAGCCAGGGGTGTAGCCAGAGATGTACATTTTCTACTCAGACCTAATGTTGCTGCTTCCAGTACCCACTTGTCAGTGTAGAAATGTACTCACCCCTCAAAATGCTACCCTACGATACATGGAAAGATGTACTTTCTTTTCAACTTTTACAATTAACTGCCATACAAAGCTAGTTATTGAGATGTATTCCTTTGGCACAAGAATTGTTTGTGAACTGCTATACTCTGAATATTCATTTACTCAGTTCTAAACAGTTTGTGCTTTGTTGTGCCTTTTTTCTTCAGGTGAGAGTGGAATGTGGGTTAGGGGTAGTAGGTATATTTGGGGAGGTAGTTTGGGGAGGTAAACAGACAAGAAAAACAAGATGCATACAGGGGTGGTATATGACACATGTGGTGGGTGAACACCTTTGATGGGGAGGGATGTTTGGAAATCACAAGCCCATGAGCCTACAGATGGAAACAGTGGGACTGAGATCCCCACCCATGGGCAGTCACCACTGCACCTTCACAGCTCAGAGGGTGGCTGTGCTGGGGGCTGTGTTGGAGGGGCAGGCTGACCTGGGAGTTGCACCACTCATGCCTCAAGCTGGCATAGAGGTTTTGCAACAGAACATTCAATCTCTCTACGCACCACAACCCAGACCATTCGGAGGGTGATAGGTGGCCCTCCTCTGCCTACACTTGCATGGGGGGGCATGCCCCATCCCCTGCAGTGCTTCCACCCAAAGGTGACACAGGGCCAATGAAAGAGGAGGTCCCAGGCTGAGCACTGGACCTGCTGGTGCCAGGTGCCATGGGCAGCTGAGATGGGACAGGTGGGTCCGCTGGGACCGGCCTTCCCATACAAAACTATGTTTTGGAGGGTTTAATAAAGATATGGGTTAGTAACAGTCAACAGCATTCCAAATTAATTATAACAGCATGCAGATGTATTCCCATTAACCCAACACACCAGATTTTCAACAGTTGAAAAGCAAGCATAACAAATGCATATATAGAACAATAGTGGACATTACAACAGCATGCAGGTTGAATTAATGGCAACAGGCCACCAATATTGTGGCATTTTAACAGGGCACATGCATAAAAATAAATGCAAATATTTATAAACCAATAGGACATATGTCCCAACAAATGTTTTGAGATTAGACGTACCGATTGAGGTGAGGAATTGCATTTTTTATGCACATACAGTAGGGTGGAAAAGGATAGCTCAATTAACAATTTATATATCCTTCTAATTTTCACTACATTCCTATAAACTGCAGTTATATGTCCCTTACATGTATTATTACACTACCCAATGCCCTTATATAGTGCAATTGGATTTTGCTAGATCATTATATACATGAGCTGTATCTTACATATAAACTGTCCAAGATGCAGATGTTACTGCTACATATTTTGACAGTTACTCACACACACTACTGCTAAGATGGTACACTGACAGCTCTACTTTCATATAATTATCTAGATATGTTCAGGTGAAAGTATCAGTTATATGTTAACAGCTCCCTACATTTCTGGCAGTACACTGATATTTCTGGGGAACACAATACCAAGCTACTCATGTGCCAGATTAACCTGTACATGCTGGGCATGAACCAACAGTTGAGGGCTGTAAATATGCATAAAAGCTACTGGTACTCCCTTCATCCACGTTATATGGGCCTACCCAAGTGTGGGTTAACACTGCTTAATACAACAGTACTATTTGTAAAATGCAACAGTACAACAACATATCAAAGAAAATGACACAGACGCACTCCAGGATTTATACATTTATTAAAGGATTATTACACCTTTATTTATTGGGTTAAAACACTTTTTGAAGGCTCTCTCATTTATTTTATATAACAGTACATGCAGAATAATTACTAACCTGCCTGATGACGCAGCCTTTGCAACCTATCTTCATGGGCTTGCTGATTCATAGCCCAGACACCTGCAGCTGTGAAGTAAATGCAGTGATATTGAGACATAACTAACCATAGTATAGACAAGCATAGCAATTCTTAACTACTTAATACAATGGCTACTTACTCAGTACTGGGGCATTAGGCATCGCACGGGACTCCTGGATCCCCTGGTCCAGTTGATCTTCCTTATGTCGCTTCAGGTCAGAATAATGGTGCCTGACCTGCTCACCAGTCTGAGGAACACCAGTGGCTCTGGTGAGATCATGAGCAAGACTGTTCCAGGCCTCTGTTTTATATTGGGTGCCCTGGTACTGGCCCTGCAGGAGTCTTTCCTCATGATTGTGGACAAGGAGCCAAACCATTACTTTGGACTCCTTAATGCCCCAGCATTGCACTCGAAATCGAGTGCCTTCTCCATCACCGGCCATGCTGATTGCAGAAGGGAGCTACAACCAGTTATGGCAAGTATTCCCACCTGTGGAGCTTAAATACGCCTCATTTCCCACACTTATTTGTGATTGGCCAGTTATGAAAAAACTCAGCTGTAGGCACACCTGCTTAGCTGATGTTGGCAATGTTTAATATTCCTTTGATAGATATGTGTCTGTTGAAAGTGCATGGTTATGAAATGCTGCCATGGCTTAGTGGTTATGTACTATGACTATAGTGCACAGTATCCTGAGTTCAAGCCCTGTTACTGCTTTTCTTTTTCCTACTGGCCAGACCTGAATGATTATGGTACAGTAAAAGAGGTGTGGCCATGTTTAGCCGACTTTGCTCAACTTTGCCCAATATTGCTCGGCGTTGCTCGATGTTGCCCGACGTTGCCTGACGTTGCACTGGTTAGCGCAGTGCACAGCTACATGAAAATACATTGTAGTTGCACTGGTTGGCACGGTGCACAGCTACACGCAAACATCTTCTGTTTGCGCTAGTTTGTGCGATGCGCAGCTCTGCGCAAAGCTATTGATCTAGTTAAAGCAGTGCTTAGCTACGAGCAATTATATTTAAATATGCTTAATACTGGTAAACTTTGCTTAACAGTGCTTCACATTGCTTAAGATACATTACTTATGCATCCATCAGTATGCATAACCATTTCAATTTCTTGTGTGTGTGTGTGTGTATATATATATATATATATATATATATATATATATATATATATATATAATTTATTCACTGCTAAATAGGCCATTTCAATGCTTTTTACTGAAATTTAAATGATAAATGTCAGGGATTGTTTTTATATACAGATTTCCAACAGAAAATAGAAAGGGGAGTGGTGGGACTCGAACGGGAAATGCCTCCTCTTTGTGTGAAGGCTCTACCACTATGCTATCACTATTTTGCTTAACTTACATATAAGTTTCTTATTATCCTCTTCGATGTCTAAACTGCTAACTTTAGCTAAGCAATGGGCAAATCCGCGCAAACACGTGCAAATACAGGCAGCTATATCGGGAATAATAAAAAAAAAATAAATAAAGTTTTAAATTTTATAATTGTACAGGGGTTTAGAATGTGGGGGAGTGTAGTGTTGTGTATGTACACATTTGAGCGGACTCGCTCATGTGGGTTGACATTTCCCTATTGAGAGACTTGCAGGGGCGTGGATTTTTGGACTGCTCAGCAGTCCGACACGCCCCCTTCACTTGTGCACGCTCCATGTTAGCCTTAGAGTTGAGGCAGTGCGCCCTCATTAATATGCATGGCGCGCTGCGGTCTTACTCTTAGACTGGCGTTTCCATGTAAGACTACTTTAGTCTGACATGGAGGATTCGTGAATCCTGGGGACATATATACATACCTACATATATTTAAGAGGTTATATATTGTACTCTTCAGACATTATGATTTTATTATGCATACCTAAATCCCCATTTTAAATATATACAGTCTCTTATTTAGTAGGTGTCAGTATGATACCTCTCCATTTCTTAGCACAAGAAATCTGGTCCAAGTCAAAAATAATGAGGGGGGGGTCAAAGTCCCCAAAATAGTGACAAATTGTAAAAATTGTTCTTATAAACTTAGACATTTGCTAGAACAACAGGATTTGCATTAATATGCATTTTCTGAAGGATAAGATGTTTGAAACTCAAATGTATATCATTATTTAGTGGCTTCAATCCTTATTGATTTTCCAGAAAAATAGGAATTTTGTGAGGATTAGACCAAAAATTTGAAGGAAAAATCTGTATATTCTGCAAAAATATGGACAGTTGAGAAGAATGATTAATATAAGTTCACAATGGTATTTCAGCCACAGTCTGAAACCCGTTTAACTATGTCAGTTTTTTTCAGAACTGAATCTTTATATCTTTCCCTATCAGTTTTAAATGAAGGAAAATAAATGTCTCATATTTATTTTAAAAGGAAAGTCAGAATGTTTTGAACTAATGCTGTGTGCTTCATACCTCCATTTTTGCTGTCTCACTGTCCTATTCCTATGTTCATAGGTTCATAGGTGAGTACTAGACTAATGGCCTTGGAGCCAACACAAGTCTAGCCCAAAAATACTTCCAGTCATCCTGTTGCCAGACATTAGTTTCTTGTGCCCCTATCGAGCAATGCTGTTGAAGTGATCCATAGGGTGAATTTCCTGTTACCCATCCACTTGTCAAGATTTCTCTTGAAGAGGGCTAGTGAAGTGCTCTGCTTGACATCAATGGGGAGTTTATTCCAGAGTATGGGAAGTCTCTGGGTTAGGAACCTGTCCCTCCAGCAGGTTCTGTTTAATGTGGTGATGAGTTTGAGGTCTTTGGTGCATGTAGTATGGAGGGACTGAGACTTTTTCAGATGAAGCATGTCTAGCACACTGGGTCTGACATGGCTTTGTATGCCCGGCAGAGATTGCCTCTATGTAGGCGATATGAAACGGAGTATCACGTGATACTTAATCATTCTGTTTATCTGATGTTTCTAAAATTCATATCCCTGAGGTACAGGAACCTACTCTTCCACTCTTGTTGTAGTTCTGTATCATCACAAGCCTATCTTCTTCTTCTGTACTACAGCCCAGACCACTTTCCCCTGAACCTCCCACATTTCCCAGTTTATCTTCTTTTTGGACATTCTCGCTAGCTTCCTATACAGCTGCAGCATGCCAGCCTGTGTTATTCACAATCACTGACAACTGTGAGTGAGAAGCCTCAAGTTAAGAGTCCAGATATGCAGCAAACATTTTGATAGTGTCACTGTTCTTGGGCTGCATCATAGTGTGTTGCTTTTTCTCATTCTGTAGCAGATAGTTACAAGAAGGTTGCACACTATTGATTCCCCATATGCAGCTGGGTGGGGGTTGTTGCTCTGGCAAGATCTAGCGTAGTCATTTTTAAATAGCTCTTCTTCTCTCTCCTGCAAAAGAGGTGTATATAGAGTTCAAGCTTCAGAGGAAGCATAATCCAATAAATAATAATAAAGATTTAGGTATAGTTATAAATGCCACTGTTACTTTGCTTGTGTGGCTTTAGAGCGAGAGTTTAATGTCACCATGTATTTTACTACAATATATTGTACTGGGCAAACCAGTGGTGCACTTTTCTGGGTTTTTTTCCCCTTTTTTTCACTGTGGTGTGACTTTGGGCTTAGTATATATAATTTTGGGGAGTTTGGGGGAGCTTGCTTTCCACGTTGGAGGAGGTTGTGTTTTTCATGGTTTTTCATCTCACTGTTTTCAGTATGCAATTTGAGATAAATGGTGAGTCAAAAAAAGAGCTTCACATTTGTGTAGGTAAATCAAAAGTTTAATTTCAGACAAATGGATTTCCTAAAAGAAAATGTTTAGGAATATAGATACATAACTATATTCTGGTTTAGAATTATATTTTCATTCACAATTGTAATTCTACATCCAAAATGTATTCTTTCTAAGGGAGACTAAAACAATGAATGAGAAGGAATAAATATTTCGCTCTCACTACCAAGAGTGATATGTCACCTACAAAACAACAAAATAATAATAATAATAATAATAAACTCTTCAACTCATGGCTTAATAATGACAAAATAAGACAAATACTGTCAAATATCCAGGTGATAAAACATATAAATGTTGTCCACGTATTGTACATGGCACATACTTAGACCTTTAATAGTGATTAAGACATGTCCATAAGAAGATGGATGAGCAATGAATTCCTGATATAATTAACACAGAAAATGTATGCGTGGAATTCCGATGCACAGGGAATCAGGTTATGCTTACTTATATTTAAAAAAATAAAATATTTTATATTATTTTACTTTTTTTAGTTTTTAGTCTTGCCTGAAAGGAAGATATACATTTTAAGTGGAAATCAAATGCAAAAGTTTATAAACATCAGTTTGCAAAGTAAAAATGATTTACTGAAAAATGATGGAATTCATGTTTCCTACTTTAAAAACATGTGATTTTTTTTTATATTTCAGTTCCCAAACATAAAAGGAAAATAAAAGTGGTATGCATTGTTTTAAAATGCCATCACAAATAAAATGTAAAACTGCAAACTAGGCCTTTATTTAAATGGGAACATTTTAAATGGTATAACAAAGATCATTTGTAGAGGAGGCTTGCAAACCTTCAGACTGTAGAAAAGATGTCCCTGTTTTACATGGTGTACTCTCCATTTACAAATATAAACCATATAAGAAGAAATCATATAAAATACATTTACCTGAAACCACCCCAGAAGACAGTTAATACATTCACTACATAATTTTCATGTGGTTCCATTGTGAATCAGTTTAAGTAGGACTTGGTACACGTAAAGCGTGAGTTATCTTTTTAAAATGTTATATTACAAGGCACTATGCAATATATGTAGATTTCTATGACACTTCTGCATATCATCTGAAACAGTAAATTCTCATAGCACCAAAGCATTCTTTTGCTGAATGCATTTTCAGTGTTTTTTTTTTTTTTAGTCGATGCATGCTATGATTTATCTGTTAACTGCATAATTTAATTTATCATTTGTTAAACTTCTACCATAAGGTGGAATACAGGATCAGATCTAAATTGTATTTTAACTCAGTTTAGTGCTTTGTACTCCTTTTCTCTCAGATTTACGCAGTGCATCATTTTTGCACACTGTCTCACTGTTAGCTTTCTTTGTGCGACTTTGTTTCATTACTCCCCTCTCCCCCGAGAAACGTGTTTTGCTTAAGGCTAAAGCAATTACTGCGTCCACTAAGGATACTTAGTCATAATATGTTTTCTTTAGTGTTCAGATGTTCATGGGGTTTTACTATGTTCATCTGGCAGTTTGCCAAACAGAGAAGATACTGGAGGATGTAGGTTTTGCTCTCATTAAATTTAAAGCATTTTTAGAACTGTTTTCAATGTGATGATGGGTAAGTGTCATAAATGTTTTATCATAACAGCACATTTCAGTAATACCAATTCAAAGAAGTTGCAGACACTTTACATTTATCCTCCATGGCTGATTTATACAAAATATATAACATAAGAGAACACTGATTTCAAACACATACATGTATTCACTCTTGGTGAAGCTCTTCAATTGAAATTCTGAGCCAACGTGTACTATTCAGTAGAAAGAATAATCAAAACTGTTACACAGAAAGGTGGATTCCACATAGGTGCATGTAATTAAAGTCCACATATGCTCAATATTAGCAATTCAGTTATTTTTAAAGTCATCAAATGTTTTATAATAGGAGCTGTGCTTTGTGGATATTGTGAACAAACAGAGCTGTGACAAATAATGTCCCTTTAAAGGTTTATTTAATCATGGAAATTAGTAGGATCAGAATGTTTTTTGCAATATATAGCCTTTGGTTGTAAGTAGATCCTGTAATGTAATGTTCATGGAACTATCATAATAACAGACATTTAACAGGCTTGCTTTTACACAATACAATTTCTAGAAGAGACGTTCCTAGAGCTATCATAATAACAAACATCTGACAGGCTGGCTTTTATCCGATACAATTTCTGAACGAGCTATAATGCAAATTGCGTATCATTTGTAACACAACCATAATAAGCTTCAGCGTGAATTCATTGAATTGAGGTCATAATTTTGCAATGGAGCTGATCATTTAAACATTACTGAAAGCAGCTTTAAAGTAACATGAATTTAGAGACAAGTCTATAATGTATAGCAGCATTACTGTCATTAATATGTACATCACAATGCTTCATTCTTTATAATTTTTTTGAGAAGGTACATTGCAATTAATTTTGGTGATTCAATAATATTTTTATGGTGGCTATGATTTATGTTGCAAAAGTGCTAACTAAACATATAAATCACAGAAAACAAATCTGCTCTAATGATGCCACTAGAATATTTAATTTTCTTATTAAATTCTCTAAGAAATTGTTAGTGTGATATGCCAAGGAAATATTAATTGTCTAATATCAATGGCTTGATTTTTCATTCTATATTAATCACTGTATTTCACTTACAACTAGAGGTCAAAGCTTGTCCACTGGTAATAGTGTTAAAATAAGTTAACCTAACCATGTAGCAGTTAAACTTACTTTACACATCCTAGCTTCAAACTAAAAATGATAAGTTAAGGAGCAATAGCTGTAACTTTATATATATATATATATATATATATATATATATATATATATATATATATATATATATATATATCAGTGCAGGAATTTACTTAGGGGTAAATAAACATAAAATTAAAATGAAAATAAAACAGTAAGGGTATTGCTGGTCAACTGACATGGAGGAAATGTTAGTCAATCTTTTTAAATTATCCATTTTCTCAGCCTGTTGTAACAGCAGCTCACACTGTATTATAATTTTTATGATCAGCTTTTTGTGTGCCAAGTTTCTCTTGCCTAGTGCATTTTAAATATTATACATGTTTTTTTTACTATAGTGATAGGGGATGCCTAATCATTTGTACCATCCTTTAAAAGAATAGTTTTCTTATTAATATTGAGATGCAATCTTTATTATGTCATTTTCTTGGTCAAGTCCCTTCCTTCTTAACTCCATGTGGCTTTAACAATAACATTTGAGTATACTCCTCCTGAAGAGCTGCCTCTGCGTTGTTACTGAAGGCATTCCAACATGGCTTATGTAGATGTCAGATCTTCCTAACATTACTGGGAATCCAGCCAGAAGGAGATAAGATTCTGTGTTACACTGCAAATGCCAGGAACTGTCAGAACCCCCTACCCCCTAAAAAAAAAAAAAAAAAAAAAAAAAGCAAGCACAGTTGCGTGGATAGTAAGACATAAGTGCATGTCCTAAAAACAGCACAGGCACATAACAAGCTATAAATGTCCAAATGACAGTTCAAAACATACATTTAAGCATTTGTAGAGGTAAAATATAAAAAAGAAAAAAGTGCTACATAATTCACAAAAAATAAAATTTAAAAAAATCTGCAATTCCTTACAAAATGTTCAGTGCCTACTCAGTGTAACAGGTAAATCAAATATTAAAGATTATATGCCTTCTCAAAGCATAAATATATATATATATATATATATATATATATATATATATATATATATATAAATAAGAATGTTCTGTACCTTTTCACATCTGAAAAACCTGTAAAAAATGTACTTTCTTGCAATTAGAGCTTTTGTGCCCAGTCAGAGCAAATGGTTAAACAAAAGAATACATAGGTTCATAGGTGTGTACTAGGCTAATAGCCCTGAAGCCTTTACAAGCCTAGCCCATAGGATTACCCTGGCATTGTGCCACCCGACCTTAGTTCCCAGTGTATCTGTCAAGTAGAGCTACTGGAGTGATCCCTGGGGTGCATTTACTATTTCCCATCCACTCATCAAGATTTCTCTTGAAGAGGGCCAGTGAGGCACTCCACTTAACATGCATGGCCGTGGTTCTAACACCAGTCGTTGGTCTCAGTGAGGCCTCTCTGTTGGATGTCAACATCACTTAGGGAGTTAATTATGGCTCCGAACTTGCAATCATCTGCAAATTTTGCCAGCCAGAGTCCCTTTGTGTTGGCCTGGACTTCAGAGAAGTAGATACCAAACAGGAGAAGACCCAGGACCGAACTCTGTGGGACTCCACTCATGACTGGTCAGCAGTCTGACTTGGAGTCAGCTACTTTCACACTGTGGGTTCTATCTGTCAGCCAGTTTGCAACCCACCTAGTGATATAGGGATTGATGCCTAGCTTAGTGAGTTTTTCTATGATTCCTGAGTGGGGAATGGTATAAAAGGCCTTGGTCAGATCGAGGTAGGCTGTATGAACCACCTTGCCTTCATCCACAGCTCTGGTGACTGACTCAAAGAAAAATAAAATACGAGGAACACAGCCAAAGAGCTAAGAACTAAACTTTAATGCGTGAGCCCTTTCATTCACAAACAATTAAACATGAACTTCTTCAGACAAAAGCGTTCACACATTAAAGTTTAGTTTTCTTTGGCTGTGTTCCTCGCATTTTATTTTTATTTGTAGTCATTTTTTATTTGGTACTGACTCAAAGAAGTCGACCAGATTGAGCAGGCATGCTCTACTCTTCACAAAACCAAACTGTGTGGGATCTAGAGTTTGGAGATTCCCTATATCCTTGTTTATTAGGCCCATGATGATGCGTTCCATAGCTTTGCATATCAGACTTCTCAGGCTAAAGGGGCGATACTTCCCAGGGTCTGTAGTCACTCCTCCTTTGTGGAGAGGGATGACTGTAGCAGTGCACCATTCGGTAGGGACAAAGCCTGAGGTGAGGCTGTGATTGAACAGGATACACAGGTGAGGTGCCAGTTCCCATGTGGAAAATGTAAAGTCTGCATCAGGGTGAGGAATTTAAATGGTTATAGAATTAATTGAAGAGAGTGCAAGGCTTTGGGCAACTTTAATTGCTGCTCTTGTGGAGTGATTTATAGTACAGGGTGTGGGTGCACATCGACTAGGTGGCATGATGAGCAAACAAAAGGAATGGTTAAGAGATGTGTAATGGAACATTTGGGGGATATCAGAAATGTTAGAGTGGAAAATCCTATGGCTCAATATTTCCATTTAGTGCATGGTGGCTCTGATGCCAGTTTTTTTTTATTTTGTGTCTTGGCCAAACCCCTTTGTAATCAAGGAGAGGATTATTTACAGAAATTGTTGCAGATGGAAACTAAGTTTATTATTCATTTTGAAACTTTATATCCAAATGGTTTGAATCAATAAGTAAATATTAATGTTTGACAGTCATTTTGCAGAATATAATGTATATTAAATTATGGCACACTGAATGTTATGTATTGTGTTTTAATATGTATTCAGTATGGGTACTTGGCACTTTATGGTGAGGTGTGTGATGTTTTAATTAGATGAAGTGTTAATTGGGGCAAATTTGATATATAAGAGACTGTGAGATGGTGTATAATTATTCCCTTGATGGTAATAGCCGAGGTACTAGGAAGCATCAGTAAAGTTTTGCAGTTCAAGCTTTGGCTCTGTTTCATTTGTTTTATTTTATGGTGTTGTGCTTTTGGTTGGCTTCATTCCTATCCCTCCTCCCCCATTGTTGTATATTAACTACACTCTTGCAGAGTTGTGGCTAAAGAGAAATGTTTCCAGACATTGAGTCACCACTGGTGCAGTAGCAGTGATTTCAAACAGCACCAGTCATTGGTAGCAGTGGTTTCAAACAGGAACAATGATTGGGTAGCTGAACACTAGGAAGTGAGCTTGATGTGTGCACAACTCATAAACTTTAATCGTGATCATTGTAGATTATACAATGACCCCCCATTAATATTACAAAACTTACACGCTGATTGGTCAGCGTGCCTGTTGTAAATCAGACTTATACTAATGGAAAAAGTTCCGGTCGCCCAGACTTTTTCCATTAGTATAAGTCTTTTTTTTTTGTTACAGCAACGGAGAACACAAGATCTCCATTGCTCTTTAGAAAGTGTCTCGCTATGCTAAAGGAGTTTAACATAGTGAGATAGCTTAAAAAAAAGCAACGGAGATCTTCCTTTCTCCGTTGCTTTTTTTAAAGTTGTCTCGCTATGTTAAACTCATTTAACATAGCGAGACACTTTCTAAAAAGCAACGGAGATAATTCTTTCTCCGTTGCTTCCACACACAGCTCTGATGTACTGCATAAGCATACACATGCGCAGTACATCAGAACTGTCACAGACTACCAGACAGCTGTGGAAGGGCAGCACAGAGGCATTAATGCCATTATTTAAGAAAATTATTTTTTTCTTAAATAATGTCATTGTATTATAGCAATAACCAACTTCTGGGTGTGGGTAATGCTAGATTTACCCACGGTTATCTTTTGCCACCCGGGCTTCACCCTCATGACCAAACCACACCAAACATGGGTAAATCCAGCATTACCCACACCCAGGTGTGGATTATTGCTTAAGTAATATCTGAAAAGAAAAATAGCGAATGTAACATTATGTGAGACCCAAACTTGTCAACAGTAAGGAAGAAACAATCTTACTAGAATGAATTAAGGCCTATGAAGTTACTATGCAAAGAAGAGTGGTAACTGGTGTTGTAATTGAGATGTTTTCTTTTTTTAAGCAGATTTTGGGAATTACTGGAATATATATATATATATATATATATATATATATATATATATATATATATGGGTCTACTTCGAATAACCGAAGAGCCACGTCACCGACACCCGGAAGACCGAGACAGAATGACCGAACAGGTAGGTTATCGAAAACGCGATATCCCAACAGCTGAAAGACCGACAACGGCAGCGTGTGAGCGCAATCCGGTAAGTGTGCGAAAGTGAAAGATTTAGGATTGGGGAGCGGACAGGTAAGTGTACGATAGTGAGGGATTTTAGGTTAGGGTGTGGGAAAGTTGAGTGTGTGGTAGTGTCGGACTTAGGGTTCTGGTAAGGTAAGTGTGTGATAGTGATGTAGTGTAGTGTAGGGAAGGGTTAAGTGTGTTAGGGTTAGTATGCGGGTGGAGTGAGTGTGCGATAGTGACGGGCTTAATGTTTTAGGGTGGGTTAAGTGAGTTAGGGTTAGGATGCAGGTAGGGTAAGTGTGCGATAGTGACAGTGTTGAGGTTTAGGTGTGGGTTAAGTGAGTTAGGGTTAGGGTGCAGGTAGGGTAAGTGTGTGATAGTGACGGTGTTGAGGTTTAGGGGTGGGTTAAGTGAGTTAGGGTTAGGGTGCGGCTTGGGTAAGTGTGCGGTAGTGTCGGACGTTAGGGTTAGGGTTTAGGTTAAGGTTAGTGGATATGTTATTGTGTGCAATGTGTAGTTGACGTTTTTTGTGTCGGTGTAGTGGTGTTCAGTTTTTTGAGTTGTTGGTGTTTGTCGGTGTTGTGTGTTTTCGGTTGTTTGGGGTCGGTAACTTGTGTGTCGGTGATTCGGAAGTTCGGTGATAGAAAGTAGACCCATATATATATATATATATATATATATATATATATATATATATGCAGTTAAACGTAAAATATATCGTCTTTTTTGTATAACTAGTATTTGTAGAGCAGTCACACCTACTGAGAAGTGAGAAGCTCTCAATGACTGGTTGGAAATGGAAATGAAGTTTCCTACTGAAAAGTTATTTAGGACATAAGAATGGTGTAACATTTATAAGATATTCAGCTAACAGTGTTAGAACATATGAGGAATGATTGTGGGTTCATTATTAAATAATATGCAAGAGAAAGCAAAAGAGTTCATACCTGAAAAGTGAGAGACAAATGGAACAATGAGTGAAAAAGAAAAAAAATTAAGATATGTTCATAAGACAGGATGTTAAAATAAAAATAGATGATATCTTTATGTTGTAGTATTTATTGATTTATTGATTAGGAACTTATGATTGGCCAGAATCTATATTTAGAAGGGGCCAGCTGAGAAAATGTCACAGATATTATACAAGACCTCAACTTTGTTTAATATAAGATCTAAAGGATTTCTACAGGATTTACAAATAGATACATATGTACAATCTAAAATAGCATTTAAGGCAGAAAATAATATAAAAGTATCATACTTGCAACATTTTCTGGGTGTGACAGTTAAAAGTACTGATTTTAACAGGCAGATGTCATCAGATGGTAATACTATGCAGAGAAAAAAATGTTTCATTGTTGAGTACAACCTTTAGTAGACAGTAATAAGATATAAAAACACATGCAATGTACAGCAAAAGAAAATATTATTTAGTATTTCTATAATATATGTTTAGATATTTAGTCTTTACCAGAAGTGATGGTTTGGCTAAATTTGTTAGATTCAATGTGAAAAAATTATGGATACAGGCTCATAAGAATAACTATATAAATGCTATAGAAATTCAGTTGCAAATGGAGTTTTGAAGCTTTTTGACAGGAACCAACTCATCCAAAGACTTTATTTGGAGTTAGTTCTGTGTTTTTCTTTTTTTTTTTTTTTTTTGAAGGTGCTACACTCTCATGTCAGCCCTGCATACCTCCCATACTTAACTATACCAAGCCCAGGATCACGCTACTTGTTGAAAAAGGACCTATCTTAAGGAAATGATCTTTTGATGTGATGACTTCCTAATAAAAAGGGCCACTACAGATTGTAAATGATTCTTGAAATGGTTTAATTTGGCTCCGATATAATTTTAATTTGTTCAGACTTTTGAATTTTCATTCACTCATTCTCTTCATTCTCTGTTTAATGGATTTATCCATTTCATGCTCTTAGAGGATGACCATATTCTGGTACTCCAAGGGTGAAAGGTACAAAACAAATTAATACATCAATTCCTCATGTGACCCATGCATAAATGCATATGTTTCCACTCACTTGCAAGAGAGACATAGACACTTACATGGTATATACATCTATGGAAATTTTTCGAAATTACACATTTGTATTACATCATTCATATAGGGTGTGATAGAGAACTAAAGAAGTCAAAAAATTGACACAAAAACATAAAAATAATAAAAAAAAATTGCAGCATTAGAAAGAAAATTTTAGACAACCATTCACTGACAGGAAAATAAAATGTTTCTCAGGGTATAGTAAACCAAAAGGGATCAAGAAGGTAAAAAGAGCTCATACTAGCAGAAATTGTTCTGATGGTGTTATAATCTAAGGGCTTAGTATTAAACAGTGTTTTTAATTTATTTATTATGAAGTTCCAATCACTCACTAAGATTGTATAATATTGGAATTATTTGTTTAGTAGTGGTGTTATTTCAAAAAAAGAAGTGTACCTGGCTCAAACTTGGAGCACAAAAACATAACAAAGCACTGGTTTGATCAGATCTTGAAATTAAAAAACAAACAAACAAAAAAAAAACAAAACAAACAAAAAAAAACACAATCTACCTTGGCTATCATAATTTCATGATAATACAGACTGGCAATACTGAATTTATTTGTATTAATACCTGTGGCTGTTTTCACTTGGAATGGTATTCCACTGACTATAAATCATTTGAATTTACTAAATGAATGTGGCATGTGCATTGGATTAATAAAATAAAATAAAATAAGGATACTTTCTGTTTATGGAACATTTAAATGTCTTTTAGTTCCAGTTTAGTAATTTTATTAACACTGCAGTACAGAATAAAATAATAGTAAAAATGAATTGGATAGTGTATGGTCTGAAAGTTAGTTAGATACATCTTTAAAAAAGAAAAGAACCAAAGGGATTACCCTATATAAATTACAATGGCATTAGCAAGGATTTTCAAAACAATATTACTTGACCCATTACTGCCTTAATCCAACTATTAATGGTCTAAAGAGAGTTGTTAGTATTAAATAACTTAGAAGCTTTATAAAGACACACACACACGCACATGCACACACACACAAACACACATACATACACACACACACGCCAAAAACATCCAAACTATGTCTGCACAATTGCAATGGTTCAATGCCATCTGTCTTGACAGCTACCAAAATGATACGTGAAGTTAATAGCTTTACGAAGGAATACTATGAATGTAAAGTTATTTTGTAAGGCACCAAATTGAAGAAACATTGTGGTAAGGATATAAGTTGCAGTAGTATAGACAAAAGGATAAATGTTGATATTCAGAAGCTATAACCAAAGACTGCATTTAAAAGCCTAAAAAGAGATGTCTTTAAGATAATGAAAACAACCAGCTTTAAAGTGACTATTTTTTATTTATAGGGAAAGATATAAACAAACCAAACTCATATCTGTAAGAAGGTATAAAAGAGAAGTGTAGGGATAAAAGTTAATCACCTTACAGATGTTGTAAATAGGAATTGAATTATAGAAAATCCAAGTATCATTCTGTTATCACTTGGATATAAACAAAATTAAAGATATACGAAGATGACAGTTATAAGTTGTAGTTAGGGGAAGGGGAAAGAAACAGCCCTTTACTTGAAATATTGCAAAGAACAATTAGTAAAGCAAAATGTATTTATTTCGTTTATGATCTACTACAGGTGCCAGTTTGCTGGTAGCTCTCTGGCAGTGGCTTGAAAAAGCAAATACTTGAACTCCCACTAGCCAGGTCTTCTGTTTCTATGTAGCACTCCCAACACATAACACTATAAACTGTATTTCCCTTCTAGAACCCTAACTCTAACTCTTAAACTCTCACCTAATTCCCAAACTGAGTTTTTGCTCCCTTACCCTAGAGCTTCACTCTCCTCAAGTCTGTTTGCTGCACAAACCTAAAGCTCCAACTCCACTCCCTAAACCTAAATTTCCTGATGACTCCCTAAACTTAAATCTACCTTTCTGTTTCCAAAACCTAAAACACCCTTCCCACACGCTAAAATAACTCTCCCACTCACTAACACTAAATTCCCCCTCCTGATCCATATGAAGCAAATGACCCACAACATGGGGAAGAAGCCAAGAAGCATTTGATGGTAGTTTCTAGTCTGGTATGTTGCCTTTACCATAATCTTAAATGGCAAGAGCCATTACCCTTGAAAAATTAGACACTGGTGTAAGTATGAATCAATGGAACTGGACTAGTGGACTGGGCAAGCAATGGGCTGAGGGGTGTTATCAGCATTATGCTAATAAGTGGGGCTGGCATGTTGCTGGGGGTAAGATCCTGGGGTTCAGGTATTTATGTTATCCAAGGCAACAAAACTGTTTTTTTATGAATGGCTTTATACATCTCATTCAAAAGAAAGCAACACACAAAACATTGTCTGTATCTTTATGTGTGTCCTGCATAGAGAACACTATTTAACAAACTACTGATTTTGATGCATTTTCAATGCCACATTTGGTATCAGTGATAATATTTTTTGGGTAGCAAGCTTGCTGATCATTATAGCCTATTATATCCTATAGCAGGGGATTTCTTTAATACATTCTGTATGACAAATGGAAATATATACAGTAGTGGCATTTACCAGTGAAAAGACAGCCAATAAGAATGGCAGTTACTTGATCTGGCAGTACAGGCAATCCACACACACACACACACACACACACACACACACACACACACACACACACACACACACACACACACACACACACACACACACACACACTCATTCATGCATTCATTAAAACAGCTGAATCATTACAAATGTTTAACTAAATGAATGAATAATGATACTACACTTCTGGCTGAATTGAACTATTGATTGTTCTCCTAACAGTGCACAGTTAGGGTAGTCCCCACCTTCTCCCTGCCCTAGCTACAGATCTGCAACCAATAGGCACTGAATGGCTGAAAACATAACTGTGTTCTTAAACTGCAGATAAATTTATGAAGCAAGAGAGAGAGGAGAATATTGTTTTTATTTGGCTACATCTACTACTTTATCTTTTTATACAGAAAAATAATGTTTTACTAATATCTGAATTTCCAGCTGAAATTTCAGCTGCATATGTGTTCTATAGATTTCTTTAGGAAAGTAAAATGTCTTCTGAATTTTATGTCTCCAAGCAGATCTCCAAATGTATGAAGATAAACTTCATAACTGTAACACGTTTTAATTGCATTACTCTGACCATTTCAGGCATTATATCTAATTTTAGAATTCTGCCATGCAGGCGTCTAGTCTCTAATCAAATATAATATAGTGTTATTAGAAAGCCCCTGCATTTAAACCAAGTTATCAGGTAGGACTAAATGATATATGGCTGAAGGAAAGTGTAAATGATCTTGCTGGGGCTGTAATATCCTTTGTTTTCTTTATTTAATCAACTCATTACAACATCGGTACCTCTCTCCCTAAAGTCACAGTGTGGGCTATAATTTGGTATGTACAGCTGTGAGGGAAAGTAGAGTATACAGGGAAACATGGTGCACATATCTGTTTAAAACAATGCAGTCAGTCTTGTCTAATGTAACTATTCTATTGGCAATCAAAACTAATGATGACTTTTTTAGTTTTTTTCTGCATTTCTTTTGGGAATCATCATTAGTTTAAACTTTATAAACTATTCAAAACCTATAACTGAAGGTGAATTTTCATCATGTGGCTGTGACTATATTATTATAAATACTTTTCATTGTTTTACCCATTTCTTTGGAGAGTGGTTATGCTGTTACTCCAATATATCCAGGCCTCACAACTTGTGACCTTCACTGATGGGTCTACAATTTTATTTTAATTCCATTTTCTTTTACATTTTACTACCCAGGTAGTGGTCCACTGCATACCTTTTCCTTGGGATATTTCTTAAGAGTGTGTGTGTGTGTGTGTGTGTGTGTGTGTGTGTGTGTGTGTGTGTGTGTGTGTGTGTGTGTGTGTGTGTGTGTGTGTGTGTGTGTGTGTGTGTGTGTGTGCGTGTGTGTGAGCACCTGGGTACATGAGATGATGTAGTGTGTGTCCACTGGACTTTCAAAATGATAATATCAGGTGACATTTCATAGTGTGACAGTTCATTTCATAAAGTTGGCATATCAAACATCACAACCCTCTTAACTTCTATGAATACTAATATTACAGAACATGTTTTTTCAAATGATGAATAGTCTTCTTTATTTATTTTTTACCTTCATAAGTTTTAGATCCCTCTCATGTTCTATCTAGTGCTTCATAAGAAACAAAGGTAAGCATTCTTTTTGCATTGTAACAGCCTTTCCTTCAAACAGCCTTACACCTTCCAAAATTGGTAAGACATTACACAATACTGTTAAAAACATTTAGTTTGAAGAACATAACTCACTTTGCTTTACTGTCTTCATGCATGATCAGTGTGGTATTTTTGAGTCAGGTTTATACTATACATTATGTAGCCCAGGCAGGTATGACCCTGACCTTGAGCAGTATCCTACCTTCACCAAGAATGATGCCACAATACAGAGATAAGATGATCAGCTTTAACAATTGGCTTAAACTCTGGTGTCATTCAAAGGGGATCCAATGTCTGTCTGCCTGGGATGAAATGCTGGACAAGCCACGCTGCTTCGCAAGGGACGGCTTGCACCTGTCACCCCTGGGATTCCGGATATTGGCAAAGGCTCTTGCCACCCCCATAGTGCCTTTTTTAGGCAAGGCTCAAATTCTAAACCTACCACCCTAGAACACAAAAGGAAAAAACTAAGGGTAATGCTGCTCAATGCCAGAAGTCTAAATCTCAAAATGCACGCACTCGAGGCCCTTCTCAGTATGGAGAACATCGATGTCTGTGCAGTGACAGAAACCTGGTTCAAGGCTCCTGAGAGCACCCCAGCACTATCAGGTTTTACCTCTTATCATGCGTTCCGGCCCCAAAATCCGGACAATACCAAGAAAGGAGGGGGGGTATCCATATTCATCAAAGACACCCACATCTCAAGACTGGTGGCAACGCATGATGCATCGGAGACCATCCAGGTGCAATTAACCATAGGCAAGACTGCTCTGCAAATTGTAGCATGTTACAGGCCACCCTCACAAACTCAGGAACCTCACATGGCCTTCCTGAAAACACTAGAGGGGATAAATGTATCACCAAACACCATCATACTAGGTGACTTCAATTACCCTAATATAGACTGGGAACACTACTCAAGCCCAAATACCCTAGCCCAAAAGTTCCTGGAATTCATAAACTCAAATGCCATGGAACAACTAGTCACCATCCCCACAAGAGGAGAAAACATACTTGATCTCATCATCATGAACATGGGAGCACAATGTTCAACACCGAAGTATACCCCTCACTGGTGAGATCAGATCACAAACTAATCTCGCTGGAGGTCCTCATCCCACCCCCACCTGAAATAAAAAGGACCACAGTAAAGCACTACCTGATAGCCGTCTTCACACTTCTAAAGACTAGTGTGGTCTCCTTTAAGGCCCCCGCGGCGGAAAACAGTACTCAAGCCGCTGAATCACTTACAAATGCCTTCTACCAGCACCTGCAGGACTGCATGGATAAGGCAATCCCAAGCAAAACAAAGACTCTTTGTACCAAAGGCAAGCGTCCACTCTGGTGGACCCCAGCCATAAACAAACTCTACAACAAAAGGAGGAAGCTACTACAAGATAGAGCAAAATCCTTAAAAGGTAAGACACCCTTGATCACTATAAGTAAAAACTAAGAGCTCTCATAAAATCATCCAAAGCAAATTTTGAGAGAAAAATAGCTAAAGACTCAAAAGACAATCATAAGGCCTTCTTTAGCTATGTTAGAAACCTGGGAGGAAACTCCCAGATATGCTCAGAACTAGTTCAAAATGATGTGAAGATTACTGATCCTACAGACATTGCCAACATACTGGCTGACAGGTTCAGTGCAAACTTCCCCCCCCCCCAAAAGGAGAGATATCTATACCAGGCGATTGCAGCCCCCAAACATCTCCCACGCCCAAGTGAGAAGTGCTCTCTCCAAAGCAAAAACACAGCATCCATGGGACCTGATGGTGTCCCCGGCTGTGTGCTCCACGAACTCAATGAGGAATTAAACCCACAGCTAGGACAGCTGTTTAATCATAGTCTTACCTCTGGATACGTACCCAGGAGTGGCACACTGCAACTGTGGTCCCATTTCACAAAGGCGGTGCCTCCACCGACCCTGGAAATTACCGCCCATTAGCTTGACAAGCCTTATCTGCAAAGCCATGGAGAGGATCATAATGGACCTCATAAATAAAGACATAGGGAATTTGCAGACTTTGGATCCATCCCAGTTTGGCTTTGTCAAAGGCAGATCATGCCTTCTAAACTTGGTTGACTTTTTGAAACAGTCACCAAAGCCATTGATGAGGGAAAGGCAGTCCATACAGCCTACCTCGATCTGGCGAAGGCCTTCGATACAATACCCCACTCGGGTATCATTGAAAAACTCATCAGCTTAAATGTTAACCCATACATCACAAGATGGGTTGCAAACTGGCTGAGTGACAGAACCCACAGGGTCAGAGTTGCTGGCGCCATGTCAGACTCAAAGCCTGTCACAAGTGGTGTACCACAGGGCTCAGTCCTGGGCCCACTCTTGTTTGGCATCTACTTTTCCAAGTACAAGCAAACACAGGAGGGTTATGGCTGACAAAGTTTGCAGATGACTGCAAACTGGGCGCCATAGTAGAAAACACATCTGACACAGATATCCTTCAGAAGGGTCTCACAGAAACGGATAACTGGTGCCAGAGCCATGGCCTAAAGTTAAATGCCAAAAATGCATAGTCATACCCTTCGGGAAAAACAAGGTTACCCCTAGCTACCAAATAGGTGGCAATCCACTGAGCACAGAAGAAGTTATCAGGGACCTGGGGACCCAGGTTGATAGTAGTCTGTCATTCGACACCCATGTAGCTAAAGTAGTTAGGAAGACCTTCTACATTGCCCACCTTATCATGAAGGGATTCTCATCTAGATCAAGGGAGGTCATAGTCTCCCTATACTCATCACTCATCAGACCAATGATTGAGTACAATGCCCCATTCGGAATGTATCTGACCCGACACTTGCAGCAGCTGGAGAGGCCACAAAAGTTCCTCACCAAAAGGATAAAGGGTCTCAAACATCTGTCCTATGCTGCCCGACTGAAAGAACTCCAGCTCTATTCAGTCGCTTACCACTTGCTCAGAGGTGACCTTTGCCTAACATACAAGGCCATGTCAAACCCAGATTTGATGAATATGCTTCACCTCAAAAAATCTAGATCTGTCAGAGCCACAAGGGCGGGAGACTTAAACCTCGACACGGCTATTAATAGGACGTGCTGGAGGGATAGATTCATCACCCAAAGACTCCCTATGCTGTGGAATAAAATCCCAATATATGTGAGGCAGAGCACCTCGCTGGCCTTGTTCAAGAGAAATCTTGACCAATGGATGGGAGATCGCAGATATACCCCAGGGATTACCTCAGTGTCACTGCTCAACAGAGGCACAGCAAAATAATGGGTATAGTTCCCCATACTAAAGGGGTGGCGTAAGCCACAAAACTATGGGCTAGGCTTGTAAATGCCCTCGGGCAAATAGCCTAGTATGAACCTATGAACCTATGAACCTATGAACAAAACGTGCATTTCAGAAACTACTTCTGAAAAGAATGAATTGCAGAATATTCTGGCATCATGTTCTATGAATAATATCAGGATGCTTTAACTTCTATTACTCCATCTCCCAAATAAGCCTTAACAAGGTAACCTTCACTGCAATACATCCTAATGAAAACAGCAGGGCTCAGGATCTCCTATTTCCAGTAACAAAGATGAGAGCTATCCCTTCCTTGCCATACTGTTATCTGCAGAACCTTACCTGTTGGTTATATAATCTGTAACTTTACAGCTGTCAAATTGTCCTTCTGCAGTTGCTGCTGATCCCTATAGGTCTACAGCTTTTGATAACCATTTCACAATAAACAGCAGTACATTCTCACCTCCCTTTAAACCAATCTGCCTAAAAATGCTTTGAGTCTGCTGATCCCTATAGGTCTACAGCTTTTGATAACCATTTCACAATAAACAGCAGTACATTCTCACCTCCCTTTAAATCAATCTGCCTAAAAATGCTTTGAGTCTGCTGAATCCCCAATAATGACAGCACAAGACCTTAGGACAGTGTATGTAGAAGACAAAACTGATATGGCCCTTTGCAATAAATCCCAGACATAATGAATTGTTTGTAATTTCAAGGAAGACTATGATTTTAGTTATTATGAAGTTTGATCTTCTAAATTTGGAGAAAAAATGAAATTAAAATATGACAGATTTATACTACTAAATAGTAAGACAGCAAAAAGGAAAAATAAGACATTAATAAATTACAGTAATGATGGTCCTTTTATTTAAGGAATATATTGCTGGTATCAAGTTCAGAGACAGTTATAGTCCAGGAGACCATCGAGAAGACTAGCAGAATTTTCCATTTGCCCCAAATCACCATTTGATTATGAGATATGCATATCCCACAGTACCGCAAATGGAGGCTGAGGGAATCAAACCCTGGATTATAAGATGCAGCTCATTGATAGCTTACAGTCTTAACCATCTATAATGTCAGACCATTTGGTTTTTCAAATGATGTAAATCTATTGCTTTACAGTGTCAGTAGTAGGCATGCAGAAGAAATGTCATTGGAATGTCTATTTCTCTTTCACATAGGAGACCATGGAGTGCATTGAAGTTAACCAAGTTCATTTAAGTCACACCATTTAAAGAGAAGGCAATATATAAATCAAACTCAAGTATCACATGTGCAGAAAAATCAGAACACAATCTGGTGAAGATTTGGGACAGACAGGAAAAATGCAATTGGAAACATGGGTGCCCAGCGAAGAGGTGGATGGATTGTGTTAGTTAAGACCTGCAACACTCAAACTATGGAATAAAATCACAATCTGGATAAGGAGGTCCAAAAATCTGGAGACTTTTATATCCATCTTAGACATTTGGGCTGGTGACAAAGCCTTTAAACTATTTCTTTAGCAATTCCTTGGCAGCAGTGAGGCCTGAACCCTGTGGTCATACTTACAAACTTACAATCTATCCACTTATATTCAACTGACAAGTTCATAAAAAGGGTGAAATTTGTCATGTCTGCATCTATTGGGACTTGGCTTTATTGGCCTATATACCTCAAAAAAGACTTTGAAAAGTAATGTTAGCGAAATTCAGAAGCCATATACGTGGAACCCTTGTAAGTCTTTAAGTGGCTATATGAATATTTGTTATAGCCCTCCTTCAGCAGTAATCTGTTTTACTTAACAAAGATTCTTATTTGCCAGGGCCTTTTAATGCTTCCTTAAAGAAAATAACAGGACCCAGTTTCTTTATTTTCAGCAACAAAAAGGGTGCTTTACATTCTTTCTCTAGAAAGTGCAGGAGCTTGTTTTGAAACAGAATCCTGAATATTTATTTATTGTTTGTTGACCAGTTTAGCCTCACTAGGCTAATGGCCTTTTTTCAGGGAATACCGAAGGTGTTTTTCTACTATTAAGGGAAATCTGGCCGGGGCATTGGAGAACTTTCCTTGCTGTTTCCTATATGTGCCATTGGGTCTTTAACGTCCACATGAGTTGCCACAAAATCTAGCAGATGAGCCATTAGTTTTATATCTCATCCAAATGGCAACACACTTAGATATATGACCAACCTAAAGCTGTACAGCAGTGTTAGTAACCCAATAACCTAAAGTAGGAATAGAACCCACAACATGTTGGTCTTCCATCAAGTGCTCTACCTGTTGCACCACTGATATCACTATATGCCCAATACTTCCCTTTTCTATCCTGGATCCTTTTCACTAACAGACTGCTTAAGGTTGCTTTCTCAGTTTCATGCTGCATTGCATGCTGACAAATGAATTTCTGCTGCTTTTGTGTTGCAGGAAAATAGTTCCTTGACAAAAGATCTTTGGAGTTATTTGTTGCAGGCAAAGCCGCTTTTTTTTTTTTTTTTTTTTTTTGAGTGTGTTGTAACAACATTTTCACATCATAATGATTACCTAAGTGCAGATTATATGGGCTGCAGAAATGAGGTTCTGTGCTGATTAAACTTGCTGGATACTTTAGCTTCTACTTGAGACAAGTGAATTAACAATATATACATCATTGTTAGACAGCATGAACTCTTCTCAAAGTGGTTCTAACCCTAATTAATACATCCTTGACTATACTTTCCTCATTATTGTTATGGCACTTTGAAAGATAGGACGTCTTGTGAAGGCATGAGGCTGCAGTCCTACCTGGTCTGATAAAGCGATAATGCTCTACCTTCTCAATCATTTGTATTGGGATAAGATCAAGACAAAACAGTACATGGGAAAAAAATCAATATGTGACAGGAGCTGGGGGAACACCAGCCAACCCTAGCAGGTATAACACACTCTAATCAGAAGTGTCATCACCGTTATGATGATTTGCAGTAGCACTGACCCACTGGCTGAGTGGGTAGACCAGGTAGTGGTGAGAAGGCTAGAGTACTACAGTAAGTAAAAAATAAATTGTCATATTAAAGAAAAAAAAAGTGTAAGAAGTTGGCATAACTGGAGGTATTTTCTAAGAAGGATCTATGTACCTGAAATATTACTTGTAATGTTGTTATGAAATGCAGAGGAAATCATGAGGATATTTGTAATCATGCATACATCTTTTTAAAAAAGATGCATATGCATAATGTGTTAACAGATTGTAATAATATATACAAATGTGACATACGTTTATTAAAATAATCTGTACATGTAGCTCTGTAAATAATGTTCTGGGTTACAAGAACAAGTATTTGTTAATGGATCATAAATAATGAAATTAAAATTGAAATTGCACATTAAAATGTATTACTATTGCATACAATGACTTAATACTTACATTACATGAAGCCAGTTTTGTGTAGGTCATAGAAATATAACAAAAGCAATTACTTTACACAGTTGTTTGTTCAAAAGTACTTCTACTTGCATGTACAACATGGCTTAAGTCTGCAACACCACACCCTAGTTACAGTGGAGGTTGGGTGAGTGGGTTGGGGTTTGCTGTGCCAAATGAACAACCAGCCCAAACTTTACTGAGAAATGTTATTTTACTTCTACATTATCCATCAAATCAGATACATTTGTTCAGAAAAGGAAATGCAAACTGCCATGAATTGCCACATTTCTCTGTTTGTGAATTAGTTATACCTGAACACAGTGTTACACGTACAGCATAGTATTTTGAAAACAACATTCTGCACACATTTAATTTTTCTTTTTCTTTTGTATGACAGGGAAAACTGGCATGATATTATATAAATTTATACAGCTGTGCATATGTAAGAAAAAATAAGGAAAAAAACACAAAGTAGTCATCTCTGAGACAGGAATACACACACACACACACACACACACACACACACACACACACACACACACACTTATATACATATATCTGTGTGTGTGTGTGTGTGTGTGTGTGTGTGTGTGTGTGTGTGTGTGTGTGTGTATAGAGCCCTAGATAGAATGGACAGAGGTCTGACACCCAGTAGAGTAATGTCATAATGTCAAAGTCACCAATCTTGACACATTCTGCTCATGCTATGGGGGTTGCCACAGAGTAGACTAAAATAATGGCAAGTGTTTTTTGCAGGGAGGGCAACCCCTCCCCTGCACCCCCACATCCCCTGCTAATTATATATACTAACTATTAGACTGCACAAATCCTGGGGAAAGGAAATATTTCCCGACTTGGGAATTATTGATCTTGCACATCTGTTGATCACCTGCCTATGTCAATGAAATGGTGTTGCTTTACTGGGTGTCAGGGCACTATCCATTTGATCAAGTGCCCTACACCTATATAACTATATATAGCTGTCCCTGTCTCTCTCTCTCTCTCTATCTATCTATATATATATATCTATATATATATATATATATATATATATATATATATATATATATATATCATCGCCTGCAACAATAAGGAAGAGGTAGAAAGACTGGTTGAATCTTCAAGTAAGTGTAACTGAAGTCAAAAACAATTCTGACTTTCTAGTTTGTATTATATATCAGAATCAGAAAAAAATATTCAAAATTGTAAAAGAGAGAAATGTGTGTTTGTTTAACTGCTGTACTGTTTTCAGAATTGCTTTCTGTATCGGTAATAAGAAAATTATTTTTATAGCTTTGCAGATGAAATAAATGCAACTGAAACCATTCAGTTCACATGAATGCTACTGCTTTTAACCTGGTTCTAATAACTACAAAGGGGATTTTAATACTGCATTCAATGTGTTGTATGTCCATAACTTGAAAGATTCACACTCCCCTTCAGGAAGTTACAAGCCCTTATCATATGAATTAATCTGAAGTAAGAATAAGCCCCAGGATTCAATAATGGCTTTTTTCCATGCAGGAATAGTGCAGCAGCTCCTTCATGGAATATGGCTGCCGAGCGATCCAGTAAACAAGGCTGGGGGCATGCATGAGCCTGCCAGCACTATTCTTGCATGGACACCACTGAATTATGCTAATTACCTCATTTGCTGGTGAAAACCATGCAAATAAGGTGAATTGGCGATTCAGCAAACAGGCAGGCATTCACGCAAGAACAGTGTCAGTTGCAGAATTGTATTCAGTTACTGACCGTGTACATTTCTGCAAAAATGAAAATGGGGGCATGACAGCTCAAAGTAAAGCACGTATTATAATCATTAGACATGCCAATGGCCAAAAATATAGCTATTGGCATAGAAAAGTGTGCAAAAAAATGAAAATCAAAGTTTTGTTTTGGCCAATTTCGGCCCTTTAAGCATAGTGCAGTGGCATGCAAACGGGATTGTGCCGAAAATAAAAAAAAAATATGAAAAGACAATTTTAAGTGAAATCTACATTTTTCCATTATAGTGTATGGCATGCAGAATCAAAAAAATAACAGATAACACTGGTGGCTAAGGGGAAAGGCTCTGTTGTAGTGGTGTAACAAGGGACTAAGGCAGTGGGATATGCAAATGAGCAAAGTTTACTGAATCACTAAATGGGAGACCATTTTCTGGCTGCACCTAACCATGTAGGAGCTATAAGGAAGTGGTGTAGGCAGTTGAAGTGGCTGACATGAAAAGGGAGTGTATCATGCTTGGTGTAAGCACATTGGAGCTCCACGCCTCCCATTTGAGCTTAGCTCAGCACAGCTAAGCAAGGGTGTGTGTCTCAGGCTGTATTGACTTTTTCCATGAAATGAAGAGCGTGTCCAGGGGAAGGCCATTTCTGCTGTTTACTTTAGCTAAAAGGGTTTGTGTGGCATGCACGGGGGTCTAAAAAAAAAAAAATAACAGAACTGTTTAGATTTGGGCACCGGGTTTGTGCGAAGAAAAAAAAAAGGAAATAGCAGAATAAAAGCTAATCAAGTACAAATAATATAGCAGGCAGGTGGAATGTATTATAGCCAGACAATCATACAGGCAGCATCTGCAGCACAGCAGTATAAAATGTGCAAGCACCTTTCAGTCTGGGTTTTCCCATAAACTCTGCACCATTGGTGTACACACTCGGGGGAATTTTAACCGACAAAATGTTAGGGCTGCTTTCGCTTTCATACATCAGTATGTGCTAGAGGCTGAGGGTGGTGAGGAGGATAATGCTGGCAATGTTCCCAGACTGAAGAAGAGGAAAAGTGTTAAGATCCAGGGTAACCTACCAGGGGCTACATGATCTGAGATAGTAGATTGCTACAGGTTGTACAGGGACATATTTCAGCAACTCATCCAGCATTGCTGGCCTCACCTCCGAGCCAGAGCCAACAGAGGGGAACCCATCCCAGTGGATACCAAGGAATGTGTAGCC
This sequence comes from Protopterus annectens, assembly GCF_019279795.1. NCBI lineage: Eukaryota > Metazoa > Chordata > Ceratodontiformes > Protopteridae > Protopterus > Protopterus annectens. The sequence continues at coordinate 908,093,453 of NC_056732.1, forward strand.
TTAAGAATACTAGCTACAGGTACTTTCCAAAGACCTACTGGGGACATCGTGGGGGTCTCACAGGCATCTGCATCCATGGTACTCCACCAGTTCCTGGATGCCATGCTACCACATGCCGGTGAGCACATTTACTTCTCCAGCACCCATGAGAAGAGGACCAGCAATATGTGCCTCTTCCACTATGTAGCAGAATACCCAGAGGTACAGGCTGCCATAGACTGCACGCACGTCCACATAAAACACCACCCGGTGAGCAGGGTAGGATCTACCTAAACTGCAAGGGCTTCCACTCCATCAACTGCCAGGTCGTGTATTGCATCGTGTAGGTCATTATCATGAATGTGTGTGCTGGGAGCCCTGGAAGCTATCACGACTCACACATCTGGAATTCCTCACAGCTGTATCAGGGATTTGCCAGGGCAGACATCCCATATGGCCATCTTGTGGGGGATGCTGGCTATGCACTGGAGCTGTGGATGATGACACCCATCAGAAATTCACATGCACCCACTCAAGAACACCTTAAGAAGGCACATGCACAAACCAGGATCATTATAGAGCATGTGTTTGGGATGCTCAAGTCACAGTTCTGCTGCCTTAACATATCTGGTGGAGCCTTGCAGTACTCTCCAGCCACATGTGCACACATGTTCATAGAATGTACCATACTACACAATATGATCCTGTGGAAACAACTGTTGCAGGAACAGCACAGGAAAGGGTCACACAGCCCTCCCACCATTGCCAAGGTCCCCACAGGCACAGAAGGACTCAGAGGAGGAACCCTCTGAGCCAGACACTGTAGGCAGATGGAGGCATGCGCAGTATGGCCTGGCCTTGACAAAGAGGCAATGCATAGCACACAAACTGACATTGTAGGGACCCAGGAACTGACACCTCTTTCTGACTCACACACACAGTAAAATAGATGACACACACATCACACTACCTGTAACTTAACCATGTATAGGCAGTGTACTGCATGCATCTGACATAGGCAGCCCTCAAGCACCATCCTCACAACTGCCACAGGTACAAGGTAAGTCAGCTTTCTTAACAATAAATGAATGGATTATTATGTTCTGGTTGCATATCAATGGTTTTGCTGCATGCATGCAAGGGAATGGAGTGGCCAACTGGGATAGCAGCAGACAACTGACAGCCATGTGGGACACCAGGAAATGTTTGCCTAATACTTGCTTCCCCACAATATGCTGTAGAACCCAAGGGGATGAATCCCACTGCAGTATATGTGGGGGGAGGGGGCAACTAACTGGGTGGTCATAGGTCACAGGCATGGATGTCAGCGTGGGGGTCACATACCCACCCCTCAGCCTCACCCAGCAAGGTAGCTGTACAAAACCATAAAGAAATGTCTGGCAAAGGCCCACAAATGATGGCAATGATGAAATACCCCACTACAGACTTACACAGTGATAGCAAAGCAGGTCTTGCAGTTGTAGTAAGGCTCTGAAGGGTAAGAAGTATGAAACTCAAATGTATGTCATTACAATCTGACCTGTGGTCCTTAGTCATATGCCTCTAGTCTCCAAGACAGGGCACAATACTATGCTAAATGGAACCAAAATGTAAAGCAAATATCAGTAGAGTCTGTGCAAATGTGTACAGGTGATAGGTGTGCCCCCCACACCCATATTCACATAGGAATGCAGTAACATGTATGTCTTCAGGGAAATAGCAGAGCACACATTGCCAAGGCTGTCCCAATCAACACGATAACTTGTTGAGTGTTTACAATATGCAGGGATCAATGAGCTATGTATATGTGTGGTTAATACTGTCAGGATGTGGCCAGTACTTACTCCTGGCTGTTGTGTCACAGTGGCCTAGGTAGAGTGCTGTCTTTGACAGGGCCATGTTCCAAGAACTGCAGTGCCAAGTATTCTACATGGCAGCTACACCTAAGGTAAGAGTTGTACACACTGTCCAGATATCCATAGTTGTTAATGCAGGAAAGCTGTACAGGTCATGGAGAGGGGGCCACACATATGGAAAGTACACAGCTTGGAGTAACCTACACAGTGCTTACCATACCTCTCAACTGTACAGACCTATTGCAGAATGTCCAGAGGTTTGCATCATAATTGTGGACTGTATAACATGAAATAGTGGTTGTCTGGCAATTCATTGGCAAATCACATAAGACTAAGATCAGAAAATAATGACATATTTTAGTATCAGACTTCATATCCTATAGAAACACACATGCTAATGCAAAACCTGTTATTGAATCACCTTTTTTGGTTTGTAAAGCCAATACTTAAAAATGGTCCCTATATTTAGGTCTCTGTCCCCAGTCATTTATGGCTTTGTCCAGATGTCTGGGTCTCAGAAGTTGAAAGATATGGTGCCTAGTAGGACAGCAGGTACCTGAAGGTCAGTGTACTGCCAGTGTATAAAAGGCTGCCACTCTTCTGTGTCACCATTGACAACATTTCACTGGCCAACAGCCATACCCCTGGAATGACACAGGTTGTTACAGATGGAGCACAAGTATGCCTTGTATATCTCTTCTGCTTGTCCTAACATTGCATTTGCCTGCCAACTATTTGCAAAACAAGAAAGGGTCATTTCAAAACAGCAATGGCAGACAGTAGGGAAGCAGCCATCAAACCCATAAGAGCAAACAAGCAATTACCAAACCAGTCTCCCAACTGTCTATGTTTGGCAGACTATTATTAATACCCTGTCCCCATGTGTGTGCCCTAGTCTGACTGTCATATTTGGGCCTGTGCAGATATCATTCTGTGATGGTATGACAGCTAGGCCCACATGTAGCCCTATAATAACATATAGCAAAACAAACTGTCTAAGGACAACAGCAAATGGAGTGGTGCAATGATGGACAACCTGCCAAATAGGTAAACTCAGAGGTGTGAAGTCCACAACCCTCTGTGTGATGTAATGGCATGTACCCCGCCCACAATAGAATAACAAATACATAACAGCAGCCACTGTGGCCAAAGCCTGTGACTGGACTACAGAAGGACAAAGAGACACACAAAGGGGGTGGGGAACCACTGGCCAAACAAATGGAGAATGTGCACACCAGAACAGATTGTGCAGTAACATAGGTGCCATGCAGTGTAAGGAGTCAGTAAACATCACCTGCAAATATACAACACAAACTCATGTAAGTGGAGGTCCGCAACAAAACAAAATCCAAACAATGGACACCTCAGAGGCTAAATCACACGAGAATTCCGCAAACCTACACACCACAGACCATGTAGACATCACACACCAGAGTCCTGCAAACACTCATTCCTCACCCCAAACCCCAAATACCTACCCTACACAGATAGGCTAACAGCACTGCCCCTCTATCACGTTCCATACTGACTCTGCTGAAGTGACCCCTGTCTGGCATACAAATCAGTCCAGACCCTGCCTTACTGGGACTGTTGCACATCTGGAATTCAAGGCCCACTCCATCAATCTGCAGACGCGGCATCAACCTGGGCTGTGATATCAGTACAGCTTGTTGGTGTCACAGATACATGTACCACACACTCCCCATCTGTGAAATACACTCCCTGTCAACAGCAAGCCAAGTCCCTCAATACTCCTAGTGATGTGCTTCCTGTATAACTGCACAGGAAGCAAAATACAGTCCTGTGATCCACCTGTGTCCCTGCTGGACAGAGGCTCTGTGTGCTCACATGTTGTAACATCGGCTGCACTCTCATCTGCATGGGTTATAAGGGCTTCAGGGTCAATACCCTACTAATGTCATAGCAACCTATCAACCTATACACAGCTGTCTGTCAGCGGTTCACCACATTACTCTGTACTGCTCTGCCACTGACATACCTGAAATTCACAGTGCTATGTGTGATATACTACACATATAATGGACATTTCTGCACAATAGAATGCACTCTGTACCCACACCCATACCTCTCAACCTCTGACAGCAAGAAATCTGGACAAGGTCATAAATATAAGTGGGAAGAAGGCACAATGATAGGCACGTGTTGTAAATATTTCCCTTACATACTGAGAAAGTTGGTAGAATAAGGGGTTTTGCATTAGCAGGAAATGTCAGATGGTTATGAAGTTTGTAACACTAATGTCTGTTATTATATTTTAACGTCAGTCTTCAATTATATGCAACTAACTTGCCATAAAAACGCAAGTTTATGTAGACTGGATGAAACTTCTAGACAAACACCTGGACAATCTGCCAATAAATGTACAGTTGAGAGGAGGTATGGGCACACCAGGATATGACTTTTCAGGTAAGAAGAATACCACACAAGCAGGAGATCCCCAGCCATTATATCAAAAAGTTGCCTGACTGTTTACACAGCTTCATCAGTCAACTGGTTGTAGCCACACCTCTCAACTGGTAGTTTTGGTCAAGAATGTATATAATCAGGCTCATAACATTGGTCTGTGCATCATACATCTTGTATTCCTTTGGTAAAGCACTGTGATGATCTGAGGATGTCTGTCACTAGGTAGTGACACAATACATTGCAGTGTAAGACTTCAGATATGTCAGAAAATGTCTGCTAAAACAAACTGTTTACTTTTGAGAGGTATGGCTGTAGCACACACAACCCCAGCCCGGAGTACACCTGTCTCTGGAATGGAGTCCCACTCTCACTATAGAAGGTCAAACTGGGCATGTTCCTACACTTAGAGAATCACAGGCCATGTGGGTTCTGATGGAGAGATGAAAAGTCAGCAAGCAAAGTAGAGTAGTAGTGCTGAAATTGAATTCTTTATTAAGTCTTGGTGAGTACCTTTGGGAGGTGGGCCCTGTTTTTCACAAAATCTCACCAAGGTGACACTGATATATAGACTGTGTTTATATAGCATATATCATGGACAGAAGTAAATTAAAAATAAAAAAGATAGCTGGGTGCACAAAACCCAGGATAAAAAAAGTGCCTAATTCTGGTAGGTGCTCTGGTGCCAGGACTGGAAAAAATGGCAGTGTAGAATCCTTAAAATACAGAAACATTCCTACAAATGGGGCCAGGCCAGGCTCAAGGGGAGGATGGCCCCTCTGTTGTAGAAGGAAGTAGCAGTCGATAAAAATGACAAAAATTGATTGACCAAAGAAGAGCCATAAAGACGATAGAGTGGAGTATTGAGGATACGAAAAAAAATGATGTATTGTTACTAGTATGTAAAAAGCCCAGAATTTCCAGACACAAGATATACAAAATGATTAAAAGAGAAATTAAATACTTCCACAGGAACAACTGTCAGAAGCTTCAAATAAAAATTTGCATTCATTAATACAACAGATTTTTGTAAAACAGTCCCCCGGATTCACAAATCCTCCGTGTAAGACTAAATAAGTCTTACTCAGAGGCTGCAGTTGAATGGTATGACGTCAGCACGCCATGAATATTAATGAGGGCATGCTGATTCAACCCCAAGTCCAACACGGACCGTGCAGGCAAGCAGGGGATGTGTCCGACTGCTGAGCAGTGTAAAGGTCTATGCCCCTGCAAGTGTGTGAAAAAACAAAATGTCAACACACAAGAGCAAGTCTGCTCAAATGTCCATGTACCCAACACCACACTCCCTGACATTGTAAACCCCCAGCACAGTTAGAAAAAGTAAAACATTAATTTTTTTTTTTCTAATTCCCAATATAGCTGCCTGTATTTGCGCGTGTGTGCGCGGGTGTACCCATTGCTTAGCTGCAGTTAGCAATCACGACATGGAAGAGCATAATAAGGAATGTTCATGCAAATACTGCTGAATAGTAATAGCGTAGTGGTAGAGCGTTCACACAAAGAAGAGGCATTCACGGTTCGAGTCCCAGCACTCCCCTTCCTATTTTATGTTTCAAATTAGTATATGAAATAATTCCTGACTTATATGATTAAACTTTTACTAAAAAGCATTCAAATGGCTTATTTATCAGTGAACAAAATATATATTTATAAAGGAACCTGACATATAATTGCCCGCAGTTAAGCAACCCTTTACCCAGCGCAATATAGTTGCCCATAGCTAAATCACACATTACCCAGCACAATGTAGTTGCCCATAGCTAAATCGCACTTTACCCAGCGCAAAATAGTTGCCCATAGCTAAATAGTGCTTTACCCAGTGCAATCGATTTGTGTGGAGGTGCGCGGCGCACCAACCTGTGCACCATCGGGCAACGTGGAGCAACGTAGAGCAAAATTGCTTAAACACAGCCATGCCCCCCAACCTGTCTGGACAGTAGTAAAATAAAAAGCAATGATAAGGTTTGAACCCAGGATACTGTGCACCGTAATCAAAGTACTAAACCACTAAGCCACGACAACTTTGGAAAAACATCCACTATTAACATATATATAGTAATAAATGTTAGCTTAGCAATTGCTAAGCAGGTCTGCAGTAAGCCGAGAATATTCAAAAATGGCCAATCACAGAAAAGTGGAGGAAATGCGGCATATTTAAACCGCATAGGCGGGAATACTCGCCATAACTGATTGTAGCTCCCATCTGCAGTTAGAATGTCTGGTGCTGGAAAGGGTACACACTTATGAGTGCAATGCTGGGGCATTGAGGAGTCAAGATACATGGTTTGGCTCTTAGTCCCTCGGCATGAGACTCGACTCCTGCAAGGCCAATTCCAAGGAACGGAGTATAAGGCAGAGGCTTGGAACCGGTTGGCTCATGAACTCACCAGTGCCACAGGCGTTCCTCGGACTGGTGAGCAGGTCCATCACCACCATGCAGACCTGAAGAGGCGGAAGCAGGAACTTCTGAACCAGTGGATCCAGGAGGCCCGTCAAATGCGTGATGCCCCACTACTAAGTAGGTAGTCATGGAATGCAGTATGTAAGACAAGCTAATATAGTCTAAATAATGGATACGTATGTCTCAATATCCCTTTATCTACTCAACAGCTGCAGGTGCTCGTGCTATGAATCAGCAAGCCTATGCAGATAGGCTGCTAAGGCTGCACCACCGGGCAAGTTAGTAATTATTCTGCATGTATTGTTACATGATATATGTGAGTGAGCATGACAGAAGTGTTTTAGCCCAATAATACAGCAATAAAATGTCCTGATCAAATCCTCTGCATGTACTGTTATATAACAAACGTCAGTGAGCCAGAAATAGAGTGTACTAACCCACCAATCAAGGTAAAATAAGTCTGGAATACTATCCCTGCATGTACTGTCATAACATATAAGTGAGCAGGCCTGAAAAAGAGTGTTGTAACCTGTCAAGAAAGGTATAATATGTCCTGAATATGTCTTCTGTATGCACTGTAATAACAAGTAAAGGAGAGAGCCTGTAGAAAAGAGTGTTCAATGTAATTAATAAAGGTATAAAACTTGGAGTGTGTCTGTGTGACTTGCTTTGAAATGTTGTTGTACCCTTGCAATAAAAAATAGTACTATTGTATTAGGTGCTATCAACCCACAGTTGTGCAGTCCCATAGGAAGTGGATGAAGGAAGTGGCAGTACCTGTGAAGCATAAAACATTCATTCCCTGAATAAATTCTCTGCATGTACTGTTACATATCATAAGTCAGATAGCCAGGAATAGAGTGTAGTAACCCATAAATAAAGCAAAAACATGTCTGAAATGCTATATCTGCATGCACTGTCATAGAAAAAAAGTGAGCGAGCCTGAAAAACAGTCTTGTAACCATTCAATAAAGGTATAATATGTCCCGAATAGGTCTACTGTATGCAGTGTAATGTCAAATAAAGGAGAGAGCCTGTAGAAAAGAGTTTTAATGTAATTAAGAAAGGTATAATATTTGCAGTGTGTATGTTCCAGTTACTCAGAAATGTTGCTGTACCCTTGCAGTGAAGAAATGTTACTGTTGTATTAAGTGCTGACAACCCCCAGTAGTGCAGTCCCATATAAAGTGGATGAAGGAAGTGCCAGTAGCTGTGAAGTATGTAACAGTCCTCAACAGTTGTGAAATGGATGACATGCATTGGTAAATCTGGCACACGAGTAGCCTGTCAAGGTGTTCCCCAGAAATGTTAGTGTGCTACCTGAAAAGTAGGGTTATGTAGAAAACAAGTGAAAAAGGCACGTGAACACATCCAGGTGTGCAGATACATAAACAAGTAAATTTAATGCATGTATGTAGCAGTAACATTTGCATCTTGGACAGTTACTATGTCAGATATAGGTCAGGTTTATAATGAAGTAGCCAAACCCATAACGCAATCAAATGCATGTTGCCTAGTGTAAGAATACATGTAGGGGATATACACCTGCAGTCAGTAGGAATGCAGTGCACAGTTAAAGTACTAATAAGATGTTAATGGAGGTTTCTTTTTACACCCTACTCCATGTGCATAAACAATGCAATTCCACACCTCAATGGGTATGTCTAATCTCATAACATTTGTTGGGACATATGTCCTATTGTTATATAAAATCTGCACTTACTTTGATGCATGTCCCCTGTTAAAACACCACAATCTTGGTGGCCTGTTGCCACCAATCATCCCTGCAGGCTGTTGTAATGTCCACTGTCATTCAATACATGCATGTGTTATGCTTGCTGTTCAACTGTTGTAACCCTGGTGTGTTGGGTTAATGGGAATATTACTGCATGCTGTTACAACTAACTTGGAATGCTGTTGTCTATATTGTAATTAAACACACCTAATCACAGAACGTATGGGAAGGCCGGTCCCAGCGGACCCACCTGTCCCTCCTCAGCTGGCAGTTGCACCTGGCACCAGCAGGTCTGGTGCCCAGCCCGGGCCACCCTCCTCCATTGGTCCTGTGCCACCTTTAGGTGGAAGCACTGCAGGAGATGGGGCTCGCCCCCCTGCAAGCATGGGCAGTGAAGGGCCTCCTGTCACCCTCCAAAGGGTCCGGGTTGTGGTCCATAGGGAGATCCAGCGTTTAGTCGCTGATCCCCTATGCCAGCTCGAGGTGAGAGTGGCACGACTCGTGGGTGAGCCTGCCCCTCCTACGCAGCCCCAGCACAGTGGCTCTCGGGTCTGTGAAGGTCCAGTGGTGACTGCCCATGAGTGGGGATGTCAGTCCCACTGTTACCATCTGTGGGCTCATGGGCTTGTGATTTCCAAACATCCGTCCCCGTCAATTGTTTTCCCCCACCCCATGTGTCATACTGCACCCCTGTATGCATCATGTTTGTCTTGTCTGTTTACCTACCCAGCCTACCTCCCCAAATATACCTACTTCCTCTACCTCACTTTCCGCTCTCACCTGAAAAATTAAAAAAAAAAAAAAGGGCAATCTGTACCCCAAAAAAAATTACGCACCATACATAGCTGCCCATTTCGCACACATGTCCGTTGGACATGTAAACTGATAATTATAATTGGCAGCACAATAAACTTTGTTGTCCTCCCCCCTCTCTCAGTGGTGGAAGGTTTCAAATTTCACTCCAAATTTGCAACATATGCACAGCTGTTGCTGGTAAAGAAATGGGCAGCTATGGACCTTCCCTACACCCGTCCTGCACATCCCAAGCTTGTTTTCCTACTGTCTTTCCATCTTTGTGCCCCTTTTTCACCACTTTCCTATCTCCCCATTTTCTTTTCTTTCAAAGAAATTAGTGCATTAAAGAAATTAGCGGGAGTAAGCACTTTTAAGTAGTAGTAAGCGGATTTAAGCGAGTGTGCGCATGTGTGCACTTAGCTAAGCATCGCTAAGCATCACGCAAACCCACGCACACCCACTTACAACTGCTTAAAAGTGCCTTAGTCACTCTAGATCAGGGACCTTGTTCTGCTCAGCAGGAAAATAAAATACCTTTGTTAGTATCGAACCCCAGACCTTGGACACATAAGACTATATGAAGTACCACTAAGCCACAACAGATATGCAATAACTTGGTGCTGCAAAAAATATATCATGCATTACAATGAGTGAATGTAAAGGAAAAATAGGAAGGCTATAACACAAAGCCTGTTCTGTGGATCTTTACCAGCAATTGTTGTGGGATTGCATTACATGAGTGTGATGTAAGAAGCAGCCAATCAAGCAGAAAATAATGTTGCAGAGGCACTTTACAACCCCCGCACAGCATCATAGCAGCACAAACACTGGCATATCTGAGTAGGGCAGAGGCCATACCTCCTAACTCAGTCAACTTTCCAGGGATGTCCCTGATTGTGAAACATATTTTAACTGTGTCCCTCAGAATCCCTCAGAAAAGTACTGACATCAGTCAGAATGGTGGGCTATTACACAATGAATGCTGACAATAATAACAGTAGTACATGTTAAACATCTGAACATGTTATCTATGGTCTGTACAGTACTGCATTTAATGGCACTTTTGGGAAGTATTGCAAACATCTAGATAAACTTGGATGTCACAGAGTAAGACATGCATGATAGTCACATAATGCATAGCTTAGCATTGGCAACCGCTGTAGCAGGCTAGCATAGTAATGTATAATTTGCAGCTATGTATACCCTTGTACTGTTACTGTATGCACACATGTGACAACTGTCCATGTTGTAGCAAGGCCCAACAGGTCATCCGTGAGGTGTATGGACTTACTACAGTGTGGACCTTGCGCCTGTATGGCACACACATATGTCGAGATACATGTGTGTCTGATTTATGAGCATCTGAACATGTGCATAGAGCAAGGGACATACTGCAACTGTTTGTGAAGGGTGGACATTTATATGCTGGTGCAGGTTGTTATGTGCATATATATATGTAGGTTGTAGTGTGTGTCAAACAAGACAGCATACCGTGCTGGCATATGACATGTGTTGTTCAAATGCTGTGGGTATGGTTTGTTAGGTATATAGTCTCCCAGATATGAGGTCCTGCTAAACATATATGGGCTGAGAACACCTTCCATGCATTCTGCACAAGACTGTGCAATATCATTACATAACTGTATCCCCCTCAACCTTAGCATTATTGATATTCCCACCATGAAAGGTGGACTGTATATGTGCTGATATGCATATCAATGTGTACACCAGTGGATGTCGAAATGTACGTTACAGCTAAATGTTGCACATGTATTGCCATCCCTGTTGTTAAAAGCCCTGTACCCATGAACTAACACATAGGTGGTAGTGTACTCAACACCGAAGGTGTGATAAGAGACTACAGGACACAGGTGGACAGTAGTGTCCCTAATCATGATCACTGTGCCACACTAGTCATGTAAACCTAGTACAGTCCACATGTCATCAGTAAATGTGTGTTATCCATGGAAACAGAGGTCAGGGTGATACTGCACTCATCAGTCATAATACCCATCATAGAGTACAAAGTCCCTGTTGGTATGTACCTCAGAAGACATACACAGCAACAGTAGATGACAGACACATGCCTCACAAAGAGTATTACCAAATTCCAACAGATGCCCTATGCTGACTGTCTTACCAAACCAATGCTACACTGTGTCACATACCGCCTACCCAGAGGCTACCCCTGCCCAACATACAAAGCTATGGCAAACCCACAGGTGTTGTATGTGCTCCATGTAAACAGATGTAACACCAGACAAGATACACACTCTACTGATCAACACCTTGTAATGTAAAAAGCAGAACATGCTCGACTGGTACATCATCATCACAGACACATTTTTTATTTTATTTATTTTTTTATTTATTTTACATTTGTTGACCGGGCAAGTCTAGCTGGAGATATTTCCATTTTCAGTAGAGGCCCGGGGAGAAAAGCTCCACAGAGAATACAATAAAGGAAAACATACTTGTGTTTTAAAGAAAGTTTGAAGAGACAAAAACTAACAACTCTAAAGTTACTTATTATTACTAAGTGAGTTAATTACTGACTCACACAGTTACAGTCCAAAAAAAACCAAAAAAATACCTATACAAACATAAAATACTAAGTATGATAAAGATATTAAATGAACCATACTGTGGAACCAACCACCTATCAACAGCATATGAAGGTCTTCATTAGCAGTTGCCATCAATAACCATGATGATTGCATGTGAGATAGGAAACACAACCCGGTAATCCCCCCTGTGGCTCGCATGACAGGGGCACAGGAACCTACATTATGTGTGTGTTGTAGTGCAGGGTACCATATGTCTATGCTTCCATAGGCCTTATGGATAACAGCCTATCAGCTACCTAGGACACGATACACAAACACATGTACCTGTTGCAACACATGCTATGTGAGGTTGACTGTGTGTGATGGAGAATGTGTATGTGAATGTGTCAATGATGTGTATATGTGTGATAGCCTAGTGGGAGTCTGTGTATACCTTGGTATGTAGTGTTGTAGCTCTAATCCCATCAAAAGGTCTGTATGCTATTGCCAAGCATGAAAATCACTAAGGCATATGTTGTGACGTAGTCCCATGTTGTCAAATGGAGTGTGCCTTTGTAGGCTAAAGCAGTACATGTATGCTTATTGATTGTTAACACTAGTGAATACAAGTCACGTATGGACTGCAGTACTACCTGAAGCTGTATGCCTCAACTGCACAGTATGGTTTATATCCACATGGCTTGGTAACACACTTTTGTTTGTTACCTGTAATCCTCACACATCACATACCTCGGGCATGAGGTTATGTATGTGCTGACAGACAATAATGTATGGTACACAGGTAACTAATCTGGGTTGCCATACACTTGTGTCTTGTAGGTATGTCTGATGTGTGTGTTGGCATGCCTGTAACATGTCCTCGGTGGTATGTGTGTCACAGGATATAGGTGCATATCTAGCAACATGTATAGTGTAGTACAGCAGTATGCCACCTATAGTGGTAAATGTGCACATATGTTACTGAGGGGTTTGCTATCAACAAGTAGTGTGGTGTATGTACTGCTAGTACCGTAACTGTACTGTACATAGATTTAAATGGATGACAAATGTCTGTATGCATTAGCTTCATATACACCTCCTGTGGCTAGGTGTTGCATTGTGTCACATACAGTGTGCCATACACTGTTGTATAGTCGTACATACTGGTTTCACTTTGTGGCTGTGCAGAACATGGTTTGGTATGTTGCATGTGCCAGGCACTGTCAGGCAGTTGTGGTCTTAGCAGTCATATGTGTTATTAAAAGTGTGTATCTGCTGACAGCCAATAGGTTGCTATATATGGCATTTCAATGATGTCTGTACATTAGAATGTTGAGTGTGCAACATGGCTTTTTCACAATTACTGTTTAATTGTCTTCCAGGGTTATGGCACACAACAGAAAGCCATCCTATACCCCTGAGGAGGAGGAAGTTATCAGAGATGCACTCATCCAACATTATAATCTACTGTTTTCAAGATCCTGCCAGGACCAGCATGGTCGCACTGCACTGTGGCAGGATGTTGTCCATTGGGTGAATGATGTAGGCATGCATAACCGGACTTATGAGCAGGTACGCCATCACTGTAGTGATTTAATCAGACATGTCCGGCAGCATGCCTCTGATGTCCACAGACAACAGCTTGCCACAGGTGGTGGTGCTGCCACACATCCCCCCCTCACCAGAGTGGAAGTGCTGCTCCTCAATGTGGTGGCTCCTGACCAACCGTTACAACACACCTGTGTCATCATGGAGGCCGGAGTCACTCAGCACAGCAACAGCAAGCATGCAGGTAACATGGCATATCTGTAGACCACTGTTATCCAAAGTGTTATAATATGCATTAATCAGATGTGTACTGTGTATGCAGAATATGTGGAGCCTGGTGTCATGCAATATTGATAATTCGGGACATTATCTGTATGCCTGTGACTGTCACCCCATGTACTACTGTATAATTGCAGACTCACAGCAGCAATGCCATAGTTGCTGACACTGACATACTGTCTCATATCCTTGCAGGGCCCTCTGGTGTGATAGCAAGACAGGAGACCCATGCTGGTGAGTGGGCTACAGTCAATATAGCATATAACGTGCATGTCATAGGAGAGTTGTAGGCCATATACACATGTTAAACACCTACGCATAGTGCATGCTCTGCATGTTCTCTGTGTGACTATGCACTTCACAGTGACATGAGTAGCTGACTCATACACATGCAACACACAGAACATCACAAACAAGTGGGGTACACTGCAGTGGACATTGTATAGGCATAGTCAATACACATGCACACAACATACACCACTTTATCATATGCAGTATGTGTTAATATGATACACATGGCGTATGTAGACACCTGCTGTAAGGTTGTACTCCAGTATCCCATATGTCATCAACACAGCACACATACTATACCTGGGGGTAGAGGCCTATCATGGGGCAGTGTGACATACGTCAACACACAATACAGTAATTTTAGGCAATGCTCCCTATTAAACACCTGACATGCCCATGCAATGACTGTCTGTGAACTGTTTAATGTAGCCTAAGTGGTGCAGGTCAGGTACAGCAAGATAGTTGCCAGTGTGACATGCATCAGTGTCCTTGAGTGACCACATGATGCTGCCTGATGATGGCTCATGGTACTACACTACATCCAGTTACAGTACCTGCAGTACTACACATAGCATTCATCGTTAGACACCTGACAGTTGTATGCATCCGGACATGGTTTGTATACCTATGAGTGATGGTGCACACAACATTGGAAAGATTTTCAGACTTGCATGTTGTGTCCATGTACACATTGTCTACCAGGGTGAGGGCAATCAGTGAACAACACACATGCATCAACGATATGTATACTGTTAACTACAAGGACTCTCTACACTCGCACTGCATGCTGTCGAGCAACACACATCCTGCATGCTGACATGTATGAGAGGACTCTTTGTCTTGTGATACTATACTCCACCATCAACCACTAACGACTATGTTCCATATTGCTGTTGGTGTGTGTGTGTCAACTTGAATGTGTAGTGTATTAATGTGCATGTGTTAATGTGCATGTGTTAATGTGTTCGTGTGCATGTGTGCATGTATGCATGTGTGCATGTGTTCATGTGTGCATGTGTGCATGTGTTCATGTGTGCATGTGTGCATGTGTGCATGTGTTCATGTGTTCATGTGTTCATGTGTGCATGTGTGCATGTGTGCATGTGTGCGAACATCCTGTACAGATGATAAAGTGTGCTTCCTGTCTCCCTCTCACAGGTGCTGATGTAATGTTGGATGGGTGCAGCGGGGACCTGAGGTCACTGCCACTAATAGTGACCATGATGATACATGTGTAGTGGCACAGGCATGTTTGACAGGGTCTGTCGGTGGTCCACCAATCGACAATACACAGCTTTCCACCCCATCTATGCGCACATACGTACTGCCATTACATCCCTCAACACCAATGGCCTTAGGTGAGGAACAGCATACAGTAGGCATTGACCAGGAAAGTGTGGTATCCATGGCACATGCAACCACACACAGCAGCCATGCCCAGAAACATGGAACGGTACCACATAGGCATATGTCCAGGGGTTCTCGTGGGAGCATCGCTGGCCATAATGCCCCTGGCAGGCGTGCCTGCACAGGTCTCACAACCTCAGGTATGTTCCGGGCTGTAATGCAAGCACAGGCATGTATGGAACAGCACACCAGGCAAGGACTAGGGGTGCAGAGGGCTCATAACACTGCGATCAATGACAGTATCCGTGACCTTGCCGGTGCAATCTGCAATTACACCGATGTCATTGATAGACTTGGGGGGAGACACTAGATGCCCTCCGCAATTTTATGTCCATGTGCCAGGACAGTGCAGGACGGCTGGGACGTCGACGTGGACGTATGCCAGCAACATCCTCAGCTGGCAGCCTACGCGGACGACACCCAAGTGACAGCCGCTCCCGTAGTGCCAGTACCAGCCCCAGCAATGTTGTGGCTGGGCTGTCGGTAGATCATCCGAGACAACCACGTGCACGTGGCTCTGGCCAGTCCCAGCAAGGACATGGGTCCAGTCAACATCCCTCTGCCTCTGACGATAGTACTCAGTCTGGCTTAGTACCCGATACAGTCCGTGTCACCCCTGGCAGGCACAGGTACTGTGTCCGTGGCCAGAGACAGTGATCTGTACAGCCTGACAGGTACAGTCTGTGGCTGTCCCACAAACTCCCGTATTTGGCAGCCACAAGGGGGTACTGTGTGCATGCAGACACACATACACATACTACCAACACGTAGGGCTAACACATACCCACACACATCACATCAACACTGACCCATACTGTACTGTTGTCCCTCACACACACACACATACATATTGATTGGATGGGTCATTGTCGGGCTCTGGAAAACAATCACACACCCTGTGCATATGATGAAATTGTGCAACCTCCTGTCATCTGTGCCATTGATGCAGGAACAGGATAACATGGTGCTGATGCACAGGGTGACCTACTAGCAGTGTAGCAATGTTAGCATGTTGTGAACAGTAATGGGTAATGATATCCTTGTAGGTATATCTGAGCAGGCATGATGCATCCCAGCAGTGATTATCAATTTTGTATTGTATACACCAGTGTTAATCCCAAACATGGATTGTCCACACATGTGACAGTTGACTGATGTGTGTGGTACTGGCAGCATGTGCCATTGAGTGGATGTAACGTCTATGATGTGTGGTGTACAGATTCAAAGGTGTACATTTGTGAACATGGTGGAGGTGCACTGTTTGCATGTATGTGCATGGTGGGCACATGTGAAGGGTGACATGCCCTGTATTACACAATGTTAATACTTCATATATCCTATTGGTGTCCAATATGCATGTCACTACACATATGTCATAACTTGGGTACACATGTGTGTATGACATGGTATGACACTATGCCGTGGGTGATACTGTTGATATCGGTCATTGGTTAGCATTCTGGTAGTGTACATAACCTCAACAGCCTGATTTTAACCAATCGTTACATAATGTCTTGACAACTGACACACAGCTGTAGGATACACAGTAGCATTAGAATCTTTCTGGTTTTGTACTATACCAGTTACCAGTGGTAATGACCACTACACATTCCCTTGACCACTCCTGTTTGGCATGTGTCCATCCTAGGTACACGCAGACACACTATTTATTTATTTATTTATTTATTTTATTTTACATTTGTTAACCGGGATGGTCCAACTGGATACATGTCCTTTTTCAGCGGAGGCCCGGGGAGAAAAGCTCCAACAGAGTACACTAGGGATATGTACATCCACATCTGGTGATGCATACAGTGGCCTACAAAGCATTCCCCGGATTAGACACGTATCTTCCACGAGGGTATCATACAGACACATACCTGTTGACAAACACATGTTGTGAAGCTATGATCCAACAACAGCATAGTCATCCACATTTGCTACACATAGTATCCTGATTGTACCACATTGGTAGTAGCACACAGCATGTAGCAGGGGTACTGATGTGTACAGACAGCCACATGTGGTTTCATCTGTCCTTTGATATCCACATCCCAAAAGTTATGCTGATGTCCCTCAGTGTATCACATAAGTAATACGGTGTCTGTATGCATATACATGGGGTTGCTGTATACCTACCATGAATGGCCATTATTGACAGACTGTGTTGTATTTGGGCATGTCTGTCATTTGCCACAGGCATACACCCACACTCACACTATTCTATAACAACTGTCATTTGTGTGTGTGACACAGATGACCTAGGGCACAGATCACTACAGTGGCTGGACTTGTCACATACATACATATGTGAGCTACGGTCCAAGAAGCAGCAGCAAAAACTGTCAATGGTAACAGATGTAGTTGTGTTGACAGCAGGCTTCACACCTATGACGTGAATGAGGTCACATGTACATATATGTGTTGTCCATACAGTTACCAATTTAGGTCACATGTACATATGTGTATTTGCCACACAGATACCTGCAGTGTGCAATGCACATACTGTTGTTTTACTGATATGTCATACAGTAGTAGTAGCAAAACACACAACACTTTGCTCAACAGTGTTACACACACACACTCAACAATTGCAGGATTCAAAACCCTACCTACCTATGTCATGGTACTAGACACATATGCATTATCACTATGTGTCATATGCCTTACTGGGAGTTTTCATTTCCACTGCTGTTTTTGTGGGATACTGACATCATCAAACCAGCAAAAGGGGTATTCACCTCTTTCAATGTGTTTTCACAGTCTCAAAAAGGGCCACTTCACTCAGAGGATTACATACACACACACTCAGCAGGATTCAAACCCCTACCTAACTATGATGCTAGTGAAATATCGCATTAACACGACACGCTATTTGCTTTATTGGGAGCATTTATTTCCAATGCTGTATTTGTGGGATGCTGACATCATCACACTTGGCAAAGAGGTATTCACCTCTCCTAATGTGTTTCCACAGTCTCCAAAATGGCCACTCCTCTCAAAGGTAATCTCACACACACACATTCACAGGATTCAAACCACTACCCAACTATGTTATGGCACTAGTGAGATACATATTAACATGATGTGCTATTTGCCTTACTGGGAGCATTTATTTCCAATGCTGTATTTGTGGGATGATGACATCATCACACTTGGCAAAGAGGTATTCACCTCTCCTAATGTGTTTCCACAGTATCCAAAAAGACCACTCCTCTCAAAGGAAACCTCACACACACACATTCACAGGATTTAAACCCCTACCTAACTATGTTATGACACTAGTGAGATACGCATTAACACAACGCACTATTTGCTTTACAGGGAGCATTCATTTCCAATGCTGTATTTGTGGGATGCTGACATCATCACACTTGGCAAAAAGGTATTCACCTCTCCTAATGTGTTTCCACAGTCTCCAAAAAGCCCACTCCCCTCAAAGGCAATCTCTCACACACACAGACTCAGCAATTGCAGGATTCAAACCCCTACCTAACTATGTTATGATACTAGTGAGATACACATTAACATGACACGCTATATGCTTTACTGTGTGGTTTCAATTCTCATGCTATATTTGTAAGTTGCTGACATCATCAGACTGGACATGGTAAGGTGTGTGCACTTAGTGTTATGCAATCCCAGGAATTAATCTTGTGGGTCAGCAGGTGTGAACATCTTGAACAGGAATCCACAATTCATAGCTTGTGTGATCTATCTGTGGACAAATTACCATGCCTTCATATGACAATACATATTCATGCACGGATGGTTGGTTTTGTGGATACAACATGTGTCTGTGATGTTGGTAAAGGGCTATTCAAAGTCTATGTGGGACCTGTGTTGCTCCTTTCAGTGATGTTTGTCCTGGGTGGCTGCGCTGCAAGAAATCTAGCAGGTTTGGGGAACATGATGTGCTCATTAACATACCACAGAAGTTTGGGTTGTGTGTTTGTCGGTTTACAATAGTTCTGTTCCTGACTGCAATCATGATGGACTCCATGGACTATCAGTTCGAACTTCATAGGCTTATAGGACTATAGTTCTCATGGTGTGTTGTGCACCAACACTTGTGGGGTGTGCCACATGTTGCTGTAACACATTCAATGGTGTAAGATCCTGTAGAGAGTGTGAGGCTCAACAGACTGTTCAGGTACAGAGTCTGTTTGTTCTGTTGTTCACTTATGACACATATGGGGAAACAATGTTATCCATGTGATGGGATTCATTTGGCTTTGGGAGGACCAGTTTACACATTCTACATGTGATATCTCCTGGTATGATGATAGGGCCTTTTGTCACTGGGAGGTGGGTATATATGTATGGGCCTGTCTGACAGGATGTCGACATTGTCAGTCAGGTAAAGTTGACCCTGCGTCAGGACATATATGACTGTACATTGATATTTCTGACATAGCTGAAGGAGGTGTGATGTTTCTGTCTGTACTCCTTCGCAGATTATCTTTCCAAAGCAACAACAAACCTGAACATTAAACCCCTGTTATACTCTTTTACACACTTCACACACTACTGATCCTTTGTGATCAGTCGACAGTGTATGTCATCATTATATCCTGGCATGTCCAGAGGTCGGTTTGTGTGTACTCTCCAGTCCAGCTGGTGCATATTGGAATTTTGACGCATTGTTACAACTCCCTTATGTACACAGGGAACACTGTCCTCCTACCAACAAACTCAGATATATGTGAGAGGTGCAACTGTATCGAGAGACAGGAGGCTGAGCTCTCCCAAGCCATGACTAGCACAGTCTATCAGGTGGTGAAGGTAACCACACACACACCACAAATCCAGTCGCACATGGACCCATGACAACAGCAAACCATATAAATTGACACACAAAGACATACTTGGAGCATCTAAATATACTCTGCCTAAGCAGCAGAGACATCCAAAGCAGACACACAAATAACTGCTAACCCACAACCATACACACATATCACATAGTTCACAAAGTCATTGAGCCACACAATCACTGCCCTTAGGCCTACACAACATACCTCATACACTTGTATTAGGTGACTGTAAATATCGGTCACACTGACATCCCACTCACCAGGCTGAACAAGGTGAAGGTCACTTTGTGCTGTGTGCACTCTTGTCAGTCCACTGCAAGTACAAATATGGCTCCATCATTGACCATGCTGGTGTGTAAACCCTCAGACATTCCTCCCTGGACTACATGACAAAAGACATAGAGGAACTCTCTGATCATGTAGCCCAGGCCAGAATGACCCTGACCTTGTGTAGCATCTTACCCTCACCAAGTACTATGTCACAGTAAACATCCTGGACAACAGGTTCAGTGGGAATGTTTCCCCACCATCCCCCCTGCAGTGCACATGTCCATCACAACACAGTGTAGCCTCCCTAACATCACAGATGAACAAGTATGTGCTGCCCTCTCCATAGCAGACAACACAGCATCAGTGGGACCAGATGGTGTCCTGGACTGCAGCTTACATGAGATTCATGATGAACTTCACACTCACATTATGTCACTGTTCAATATCAGAGTTACTACAGGATATGTACCCATGGAATGGCGTACAGCTATGGTGTACCCGCTCCACAGTGCTGGTGCCACAAAGGACCCTGGACAATATTGCAATATATGCCTAACTATCCTGGTCTGCTAAGCTATGGAGTCTAACATTATGGAACACATACACATAGACATTGTGAACCTACAGACACTGGATCCTACACAATTTGGTTTTGTTGTGGGCAGATCTTGCCTTGTGCACCTGTTTGATGTCTTTAAACAGTTAACATGTCCATAGATGTACAGAGGGATGTCCACAGAGCCTACCTGGAGCTCGCACACCAGTTCAACACAATACCCCACTCGGCCTTTATACATTAGATCACCGGATTCAATATCTACACATATGTCACAAGATGGATTGCTAACTGGATCATGGATAGCACACACATGGTCAGTATTGCAGGTGCCATGTCTGACTATACACCATTTACACATGGCATCCCACAGAGCTCAGTCCTGGGACCTCTCTTGTTCTGTATATATTTCTGAGACGTACTGGCTAACACAGGAGGAATATGGCTGACCATGTTTGCAGATGACTGCAAACTGTGTGCCATAATCGACTCCACAGCTGGCACAAGCATCCCCAGAAAGGGTCTCACAGGGATGGATGACTGGTGCCAGAGCCATGGCCTACAGCTACCTTCCTTTAGATGCATAGTCATCACCTTTGGTAGTAACATCATGCCCACACATTACCACATAGGTGATGATACATTACGTACAGTGCGTGTGATTTGTGATTTGGGGACATGAATACTTAGTACTCTCGCCTTTGACATTCACATTGCCAATGTTGTTGGACACACCTTCTATTTAACCCACCTTATCCCATACAGTTTTACATCCAGATCAGGTGGGGTCATTGTGACCCTATACTCATCAGGCACATGCTTGGATACAATGCCCCATTTTGGATGTACCCTACCCAACACCTGCAGCAACTGGAATGTACACAAATGTACATAACCAGGTGGATCTAGGGAATCACACAGATGGTATGCACAGTTTGGCTATGGTGACCCCATCTCTCCTCAGTTGCTTACTGCCTACTTGGATGCAGTCTGTGCCTTTTGTTTGAAGCCATGTCCATCACAGCATTGATGGACAGGCTCCACATGAGGATATCAAAGTCCCTTACAGCTACATGCTCCAGGGACAGGTATGTCAGCAATGATGTTAATAGGACATGCTGGAGGGGCAGATTCCCATCACAGAGGCTACACTCACTCAGGAATGTGATCACAGTCCCACATACGCACAGACCCATGTGGACCACCTACAGGTGACATCTTCACAGGTGGATGAGTGATCGTATGTTTAGCCCTGGTATATGTTATGGGTCCCTGCTAGACAGAGGCAGAATGAAATGAACATATGTGAGATATCTTGTGTGACCTACTTTTCACAGGCACAGTCTACTGATCTAGCGGGGTTGCAAAATACAAACACACTGTGGCTAGGCTTCTACATACCCTAGGGCAGATAGCCTAGTTTCAACCTCTGAACCTATGCTAATGTTCAGGATGCACATTGTTCAGTGATGGTACTGATTGCAGGTTTTGTTTCTTCTTTGCTTTACCACTTTCTATGAACAACCTAGGTATCTGCATAACATATTTGATTGTGACAGGATTTCACTATATTATATATGTGTCTGTCATCATATCACTGTGTACACATGGCAGATTGGTGAATAGTGTGAGGTTCTTGGGTTGACACATGCAATTGAGGGATATGTGTGGCCCACTGCTATACTCAAACTTGCCCTAAGTGTGTGAGCATGCCCAGCTCAGACTTTCAGTGTATTGTTGCCTGACATTTGTCTCATATATTCAAGTGTGTGAGCATGCCCAGTGTGACCTTGCAGTATGTTGCTGTCTCAGGTCCACTACATTTGTTGATGTGTGTGTGAACATTATCAATATTAACATTTATACTATATGTGTGTTGAATATCAGGTTATATTATTACTGCAGGCCTCACCTTTGTGTCTTAACTCGACAGGGATTATGCTTTGCCTGCAAGGTTTCCATGAGATAGTTAGCATTGACTTATCAACATTTTTTTCATACAAGCTGACCATTGACATACTGTCATGGTTTAGTAGTCCTGTACTAGGACTATAGTGCATTGTATCCTGGGTTCGAGGACTGTCACTGCTTCATATTTTCATACATGCCAGAACAGACTGCTTCATGAAAAGTGAAGCAAATATGAACATGTTAACCTGCTTTTGCTGAACTATGCCCACATTTGACCAGACTTGTACAACATTGCTCAATGTTGACCAACATTGCTGGACATTGCACAATATTTCTCAACATTGCCTGTAGTTATGCTACTTAGTGTGTGCAATTTTGTTTACATATACTAAATAGTGGTGAGAGCTTTATATTGCTTAACACATAGCAATCATGCCTCAGGTGGTGCTGCAGGACTGCCTATGTCGGATGCACATTTTACACTCCCTATACATGTTTGTTAACAGGTCGTGTCAAGTTAGGCATCGCTTTTATTATATGTACGAGTCGGAGAGAGGTATCATTTCCAGGGTTCCTACTGAGCCAGTGTATATGCTATGCATTGCTTCTTTTCCAAGGCCAAAGCATACTGGGCACACCTCCTTCTGCCTACTGGGGCAGGTTCAGGTTGTTCCTCCGAGTCATGCTCTGCCTGTGATGGCCTTGGCAATGGTGGGGGGCTGTTGTGCCTGTCCCTATGCTGCTCCTGCTACAGCTGTTTCCGCAGGATCATATTGTGTAGCATAGCACATACCATGACTATCTGGGTACATGTAGTTGGTGAGTACTGCAAGGCTCCAACAGATGTGTCCAGGCACTGGAACCATGACTTGAGCAGCCCAAACACATGCTCGGTTACATTTCGTGTTTGTGCATGTGCCTCATTATGGCATTCCTGTTCAGGTGTGTGTGCATTTCTGATGGGTGTCATCAGCCATGGCTCCAGTGCATATCCAGCATCCCCCACTAGGTGACCATGAGGGATGTCCCCATTGGCAAATGTATGGTACAGCTGTGTCAGATGCCAGATATGGGAGTCATGGTAGCTTCCAGGGCAGCCAGCACACACATTCATTATTATGCCCTGGGCATCACACATGACCTGGCAGTTGATGGAGGGGTAACCCTTGCGGTTATAGTTGACCCTACCCCGCTCACCAGCTTGTGCTTTGATGCGAATGTGCTTGCAGTCTATTGCACCCACTACCTCAGGGTATTCCGCTATTTGCTGGAAGAGATGCATATTGCTGGCCAATACCTCAAAGGAATTGGGAAATATACATGATCACTGACATGTGCTGACATGGCATTCAGGAACTGGTGCAGTACCCTGGATGCTGATGCCTGTGAAATCCCCATCATATCACCAGTTGGTCTCTGTAAGGTACCAGTTGCTAATATTCATAGGCCAACACATACCTTGGTTTCCACTTGGATGGGTTCCTCTCTGTTGGGTCTGTGTATGAGGCATGGCCTGCACAGCTCAACAATTTGCTGCATGAGGTCTTTGTCCACTCTATAGCGCTCCACTATCTCCAGCTCATGTAGCCCCTGGTAGGTTACCCTAGGCCTGTACACTCTTCTCCGTCTCCTCACTGTGGGGTGCTCAGCAGCATTTGCATTGTCACCACCCTCAGCATGTTGCATATGTTGCCTTATAACAGAAATGGCAGCCCCTAACAATTCTTTGTCTCAGTAAAGCTTTTTCAGTTTTCATTTCTATTAGCTTACTGCAGTGTTGCAGTGTGTCTGAGAAAAACATACTGTGAAAGTTGTTTGCTGAGTTTTAAGTGCTGGGCTGGGCTGGGCTAGTGTACTGCCTGTGTAATTGCCTGATTCTGATTGTTTTCACCTGCTAGCTTTGCTAGTACTCCCTGGCTAACTTCCTACTATTTGTTGTGCTTCCTTTTCCCTTTCTGTTTCCTCAGGGAGCAGCACCGCACAAACAAGCGCAAACACATGCACACCAGCTCACATGCGTGCACACATGCTTACATGGACTACAACTTCCTTATTCTTGCTAACACTAGCGCACACAGGCACAAACGCGCTTACACGGGTTTCAACAACCTTACACTTGCTTACTCCAGCTTAAACACGTGCACACAGGTGCACATGCGCGCACACAGGCTTACTCAGTTTTACAGGCACGCACACACACGCATACACAGTGCAGGCATTTCTACAAGAAACTTTGGTGTTGTTCACGGCATACACCTTCAATTTTTTGCCTTTAGCTAGGGTACCTGTTGATGCACCTCTTCCAGTGATTAGTATCTGACAGCAGACACATGACACTCTACTCCAATGAGCTTCACTTCTCTCAGACATACCCCCCTTATGATGTCACCTATCTTCTACTCTGTTACACACCTTATCCTGTAAACTTGGGATTCACTATCCTTACCCTCATTTGCATAGGATTGCCTACTAATGCTTGATTACAACTCTTAGACTTGAGCTTCCCCCCTTAGCAACCTCTACTTGGTAGCCATGTTGTCTTTGGACTGCCATTCCCTTGCATTGTATATTAGGGATTACTGTAAAATCCACATTTCTGCTTTTTAATTATCGGTTTTCTGGTTTTTACAGCGCACTGCGTTTGCGCGGCGTTACTCTACGTTTAAACATCGGCGATCAGGAAAAAAAAATATTTTAATTTATTTTATTTTTGCTTCGGTGGACATTGCCAATGGCCATATTTTTGGCCATTGGCATGCTTCCTCAACTGGATGCATCCTTTTTTTGGAGCTGTCACGGCTCCGTTTGCTATTTGCAGAAACGTACTCAGTTGTCAATGGAGTACATTTCTACAAATAACACTACTCTTACTCGGACAGGTTAGGGTTTCCTGAATTGCAAATTTACCTCATTTGCATACCTTTCTATAGCAAATGAGGTAATTTGCATATCCTAGCCCTGTCTGTGTAAGAGTCGTTTTAGGAGCTCTGTTGCATGCCCCTACCAGCTGTTCCTGGATTGCTCGGGGAACATGTTGGCTGCATGGAGTCTTACTCTGCTCTTAGACTCCGTGCAAGCCTTCGTGAATCTGGCCCAGTATATAGATCAAGACATTTTGATCTGTTTAGCAAAAGAACCATCTGAGAAAGTGAGAAAATATAAACAACAAAACTTAGAGATATTTGAAAAATATAAAAAAGAAATCTGGACATGGGAAAGAAAGAGAGATTTGCTATGGTGCAATATTTATGCAATGAAGAAAGCCAAGTTAATGTAGAGAAGACAGTCTCAAAGATATTCAAAGAGAAATACAGGCAAAGCCATCCAGATATGGAAAATTTCACAATAAAAAAGATTAATAGCTAAAAGATGTAATGTAGAAAAGATGATTAGTAAAGCAGAAGTTAAAGAAATAGAAGTTAAAGTTATGGAGTGCCTGCAAAGTGAAGGATTTAATGTAGAAGGTCTAAAACAGACTACATCACAGCATGATGGAGTGAATCCCCAGAATAAGGAAAGGCAAGAAGCTCAGGAGACATGTGAAGAAAAAATATGGATGGGGAAAGGAAAGGAGATGTAATATGGTGTAATATTTATGCAAAGGAGAAAGCAAAACTAACCAATACAAAAAAGAGCAGCACCAAAGATATTTGAAGAAAAATATAGGGAAAGAATCCAGATATGGAAAACTTTACAATACAAAAAATAAGAAGACTAAAAGGAAAAGTAGAAAAAGCAATTAGTAATGTAGAAGTCAAAGAAATAGAAATTGAGGTTATGGAACAGCTGCAAAGAGAAGGATTCAGTGTAGTAAATTGAATACAGAAAGCACCACAACAGGCTAGAGCAATGGATATCCAAATTAAGGGGAAACCAGTGGAACAGGAAGCAATTGGTCAGGTGCCATGTCAAGATATTTTGGAGCCTTCCACAGGAAACCAGTATAAACATTTATTTGAAGCTAGACAGTAAGGAAAGGAACAGGAAACTGTGGAAACTTTGATGCAGTCAATGTTGAGGAGTGATAGGCCAGTGAGTTCCCATATGACAGAACAACAGATGACACAGGATGAAATTGAAGAGAATGTGCCACAGGAAGATGCTATATAACTTTCTATAGAATGCCCGCAGGAAACGGAAAATAAGGGATGTGCCCTCAGTATGGAAGAAATGAGTTAAGAGATGAGTTGCTTGATTTAATAGACAAAGACAGATATATATCATATATCAAGATCAATGAAAGAAATAGACTGCAGAAGGTTAATAAAACCCCAAAAGTCAGAAGCTTGATAAAACAAATGAACACAGTAATTAGGACTGTCCATAGAGATCCATGTGATATAACAGAAGTAAACAGAATATATTACTGTGCTGCTAAATTAATAACTGATAAAGTTCTACCACAGGAACACAGTGTAGTGAGGGAAAAGATGGGGCGAAAGTGAATACAATCATGGAAATATAGAATAGAGAAAATTATAAAACAACTAATACAAGAAGTGTCATTGTTAGAAGATTATAGAAGAGGGAATAGATTAACAAAAATACTAAGAAAGATATATGTAATAAAAACTATGCGCAATATCAGAACAGACCAGGATCTATTATGCACTATTGGAGATAACAAACTAAAAATTTCAAAACAGGTGGAAAGACAAAAAATATGAAGAAAAATGTAAGAGAAAAGCACAAAATAAGCAATTTATTGATGACCCAAAATAATGTTATGGAGAATTGGGAAATAAGGTAAAAGGAATTGAAAGACCGCCAAAAAAGAGGAAGTAGATACATTTTGGAGAAGTATCTACGAAGATCCTGTGGAACATAACAAAGATGCGAAATGGATAGAAGAAGTAAAAGAAAGAATAAGAAGTTTAAAGGTACAGGATATGAATTAGGATGAAATAACAGCCACAGAGATTGAAACAAAGTTGAGAAAAGCATCTAATTGGAAAAACCCACGCCCATATGCAGTACCTAACTTTTGGCTTAAAGTATTAACTTCTTTGCATGAGGATTTGGCCATGAGTAAGAACTATTTATATGCACACCCCAAACACACAGCACACTGGATAACAACAGGAAAAACAATGCTTTTACTTAAGAGTGAACCGGGAAACTACCCTAAAAATTATAGACCGATAACTTGTCTTCCAACGACGTATAAACTATACATGGGAATTGACGCCGACAGAGTTTATAGTAATTTAGAAGAAAACTCAATTATGGGAGTAGAACAAAAGGGCAATAAAAGAAAGTCATATGGAACAAAGGATCATTTGTTGTTAAACAAAGTTTTAGTGGAGAATTGTAAGAAGGGGAAGAATCTAAGTATGGCATGCACTGACTGCAAAAAAAGCATTTGATAGTATCCCACATTCATGGATAAAAGAGTGCAATTGAACCTTATGAACATCAGGTGTTTCAGTTCAATGGCAATTCTGAATGGCCATGACTTGTTTCATCATTTTAATGGAGATTTCAGGCCAATAAAGCCAAACCCATGTGGGGTTTGGCTTTATTGGCCTGAAATTGTCCATTAAAATGACGAAACAAGCCATGGTCATTCAGAATTGCCATTGAGCTAAAACACCTGATGCTCATAAGGTTAATTTTGCATATATCCCATGTGCCTCTGATACAAAAGGTTTGGGAGGTCATTCAGTGGAAGTTCTAGCTTTGCTGGAGTTTTCATTTTTGTTTTTACTGATTGGTTTTTAAATGACCTTCTCACTCATTGTTTTAGTTTGTTGTTTGGGATATTTCTGCAGTGACCCTAATGATAATGGACATCAGCTGGGTATAACAGCTCTATGTTTCTAATGATTAGTCAAGCACTCTACTTGGGCTGTGCTGATGACATCATAACAATGCATATATCCCATGTGTCTCTGATACAAGAGGTTTCGGAGGTCACTCAGTGGAAGTTCTAGCTTTGCTGGAGTTTTCATTTTTGTTTTTACTGATTGGATAAAAGAGTGCTTGAAAATGTATATGATACACCGTACACTGATTGACTACATTACAGTAAACATGAAACAGTGAAACAGTGGCAGACCACTTTGCAATTAAGCCATGATAAAGGATAGATTATTAACCCAGGGATAAAAATTCAAAGGGGGATATTCCAGGGTTACTCTGTCACAATTGCTATTCTGCCTTGCCATTAATCCATTCAGCTAGAGCGTCTTTTGCGTGGAGACATGCGTGAATGGGTGTACCTTCGTTGAAGGTTGTGCATCAGGGCTGGTAACTCGGCATGTAAAAATCAACTACCAATCATTAGTGGACCGGAGTTCTGCTGTGGCGACCCCTAACTGGGAAAATCTGAAAGACACAACAACTTAACAGCTTAAGTCATGGCTACAATGTGGCTCCTAGAAAACAACAAAGTCTAATGACTTCTCATTTTCTCTTTGTCAATGATTTAAAGCTGTATAGCTTATCAGATGAGGAACTGAAAGCACAGCTGTAGGTTGTCAAAACTTTTCAGATGATATTGGAATGCCATTTGGCCTTCATAAATGTGCAAAAGCTACCTTTAAAAAAGGAAAACTGCAGCACCAGGAAACCATCAGTTTGGGACAAGAATGTGATATAAAAGAACTTGAGCAAGAGGGAGTGTATAAATACTTGGGACTTGATGAAGGATCAGCAATAAAACAAGAACAAATGTGAATAAAACTCAGTAATGAGCACTTTAGAAGACTTAAATTAATCCTGAAAACAGCACTGACATCTAGGAATAATACCCAATCAATTTACTCTTCCTGTCCTAACTTATAGTTTTGGAGTGATTGACTGGCCCCTAAAAGTGTTGGATAGATTGGATATTAAACATAAAGGATGCTTCATGCTTACTAAATGATTTATAAAAATCAGAGTATATCAAGATTATATATTCCCCGTTCTGAAGGAGGGATGGGCCTCCTTGAAATTGTTTACATGTATAGATCTGTAATCATGGGGCTCCACACATATTTACTGACCCCACAAGATCCAAATGTAGTGAAAGTTTTGAAACATGAGGAGAATAAATCTAAGATAATGCCTCTGCTTAACTTAGCAGAAGCATATCGACGTCAAGTAAGAATGGAAATCAAACCAGAAGTGGATAAATCCATTCATCACATAGTCCCACTATACCTACACCACCAAAACCCACACATAGATACACAAACCCATTCTTGGAGGCTCTCAATAAGAATCTGCCCAAGAAACAGAAACCTTCAAAGCAGAAACACAAGCAACCTCCACCCTTCTACATAATGCAAAAGACACATAACACACAGACCCAGTGTGCCACTCAACCACAGCTCATAAGGCAAAACAATGTGCCTAACACATTAGTCATAGGTGACTATATAGTCAGGCACACTGATGTTCCCCTCACCAGAAAAGATAAGGAGAAGGTTATTGTTAGCTGCCTGTCAGGTGCCAGGATCCGTCACATAACCCACTCACTCAAGTCACTCCACAACAAGTACAAATATAACTCAGTCATTGTCCATGTTGGTGCGAATGACCTGAGATGTACCTCCCTGGACTACATGAAAAGCGGCATGGAGGAGCTCTCCGATCTTGTAATCCAGGCAGGTATGACCCTAGCCCTGAGTAGTATCCTACCTTTGTCCAGAATGATACTGCATTACAAGGACAAAATGATTGACTTCAACAATTGGCTAAGTTTCTGGAGTCATTCTAAGGGGATCCGGTATCTGCCTGGGATGATGTCATTCCAAGGGTATCCTGTATCTGCCTAGGATGACATGGTCGACAGTCCACAATGATTTGCCAGAGATGGCCTACACCTGTCACCCTTGAGATTCCGGATACTGGCTAAGGCTCTTGCTTCCCCTATAGTGCCTTTTTAGGCAAGGTTCAAATGACAGATTCACCACCATAATAGACACAGGCAAGAAAAAACTGAGTGTAATGCTACTCAACGCTAGATGTCTAAACCTCAAAATGCACTCACTCGAGGCACTCCTTAAAATGCAGAACACTGATATATGTGCAGTGACTGAAATCTGGTTCAAGGCTCCAGAGTGCACCCCTGCATTACCAGGATGTAACTCATATGATATCTTTCGGCCATCTAACCAAGACAAGAACATCAAGGGCGGATGTGTGTCCATATTCATTAAGGATATCCACACCTCCAGGCTAGTTGCCCAACATAATGCATCCAAAATTATCCAAGTGCAACTAACTATGGGCAAAACTGCAATCCGTATTGTAGCTTGCTACAGATCCCCCACCATGCCCCAGGATTCCTGCTCCTCTTTTCTGGATATACTAGAAAATATTAGGGTTCAACCAAACACCCTAATAATGGAAAATTTCAACTACCCCACCATTAACTGGGAAAACTACTCATGCACCAACTCCTTCACTCAAAGGTTTCTAGAATTCATAAACTCCAATGCCCTGGATCAACTTATCCACAGCCCCACCAGAGTCAATAATATCCTAGACCTAGTCATTACCAATACGAATAACCTGTGTTCCACACCTGAAGTCAACTCCTTGTTGGTCAGATCTGACCATAAGGTAATCACCATAGATATCCACATCCCACACCCACCCCCCAGTAAAGAAACCACTGTAAAAAATTTCTCTAAAGCCAACTTCATGCTTCTTAATACAGAAGTGGCAAACATCACGACACCCATGCAGATGGACAATACAGTTACAACTGCCGAATCTTATACAAATGCACTCTATATGCACTTACATGAGTGCATGGACCGTGCTATCCCTAGCAGAACAAAGATGCTATCCTCCAGAAAAAGGAAGCCAATCTGGTGGTCCCCTGCTATAAACAAACTCTACAACAGAAGGAAGAAATTGTTGCAAAAGAGAGTAAAATCCCATGAGTGGAGGAGCTCCCTAGTCAGCCTCAGTAAGAAGCTGAGATCCCTCATAAAATCCTTCAAAGCCAGCTATGAAAGCAAGATTGCCACTGACTCTAAGGACAACCACAAAGCATTCTATAGCTATGTCAAGAATCTTGGCGGCAACACCCAGATATGCTCTGAGTTACAGCACAATGGCTTGAAAATTATGGAACCAACTGATATCACCAACACCCTGGCTGATAGGTTCAGTACAAACTTCACCCCCCCGCACCCCTTAAAGGGCCCATATCTGTACCAGTAGAATGCAGTACCCCTGCAATCACAAGTGAGCAGGTAAAAGCTGCTCTCTCCAAAGCCAAGAACACAGCATCCATGGGACCATACAACATCCCAGGCTGTGTTCTACACAAAATTCAGAGCAAACTGGCCCCCCACCTAAGCACCATGTTTAATCACAACCTCACATCAGGCTTTGTACCCACTGAATGGTGCACAGCAACAGTTATACCACTGTACAAAGGGGGAGCCACCACAGACCCCAGGAACTATCGCCCTATTAGCTTGACGAGCCTGGTTTTCAAGGCCATGGAACTTATCATCATTGAACTCAAAAACAAAGACATTGGTAACCTCCAAAGTCTGGACCCCACCCTGTTTGGGTTTGTGAAGGGCAGATCATGCTCAGGTAAAATATGGGTGAACCACCATAGAAGAATGAATAAAATGAACAGTAACACTTTATTTCAACACAAAATCGAATTCTCAGGTACCGGACAAGCGCTTGTCCGGTACCTGAGAATTCGATTGTCTGTCGAAATAAAGTTTTACTGTTTGTATTATTCATTCTTCTATGGTGGTTCACCCATATTTTACCTGAATTTGCTTCATTTATTTTGGGCTTTCTTTAGTGGTGTTTACCTGCTGTTTTTGTTTAAAGGGCAGATCATGCCTCCTGAACCCGATCGACTTCTTTGAAACAGTCACCAAAGCCGTAGATGAGGGTAAGACAGTTCACACAGCCTATCTTGACCTTGCCAAGGCTTTTGACACCATCCCCCATTCTGGAATCATAGATAAAATCACTAAATTGGGTATAAATCCATATGTCACAGGATGGGTTGCCTACAGGCTCACTGACAGAACCCACACTGTAAAAGTTGCAGACTCCAAATCTGACTTCAACCCTGTAACAAGTATAGTACCACAGGGTTCAGTCTTGAGTCCTTTCCTGTTTGGTATCTACTTCTATGAAGTACAGGCTAACACAGAGGGCCTCTGGCTGATGTTAGTTCACAGATGACTGCAAATTAGGTGCCATAGTCGAGTCTCCAAATGATGTGAACATCCTACAGAAGGGCCTTACTGAGACTGATGCCTGGTGTCAGAGCCATGGCCTCAAGCTCAATCCCATAAAGTGCATTGTCATCCCCTTTGGTAAAAACTCTGTAACCATGAACTATCACATAAGTAGCAGTCCACTTAATGCTGAAGGTGTGATAAGAGACCATGGGACTCAGGTAGACAGTAGTCTCTCCTTTGATAATAACATTGCCACAGCAGTCAGGAAATCCTTCTATGTGGCACACCCAAACATGAAAGGGTTCTCATCCAGGAAAAAAGAGGCCATTGTTCCCCTTTACTGGGCTCTCATTAGACCCATTATTGAGTACAATGCCCCTTTTGTAATTACCTCACAAGACATCTGCAATATCTGGAAAGGTCACAAAAATACATCACAAAGAGGATTATGGGACTCAAAGAGATGCCCTATGCTGACCATCTCAAAAATATCCAGGTTTACTCCATAGCATATCGCCTACTCTGAGGTGATCTCTGCCTAACATACAAAGCTATGTCAAACCCATAGCTGTTGGACATGCTACATCTAAAGAAATCCCAATCCCTCTGAGCAACATGCTCCAGGGACCTAAACCTTGTTACCACAATAAACAGAACATGCTGAAGGGACAGATTCCTGTCCCAGAGACTTCCCATACTCTGGAACAAGCTACTTATCTATGTCAAGCAGTGCTCCTCATTAGCACTCTTCAAGAAAAATCTTGATGAGTGGATGGAAAATAGGAAATTCACCCTGGGGATCACTTCTGTGACTCTGCTCGACAGGGACACCAGAAAATAACCTTCTTGGGTGGCAAAATCCAGAGAACCTTGTTGGCTAGGCTTACATAGGCCCTTGGGCCAATAGCCTAGTACCTACCTATGAACTTATGAACCTATGAACCTACAAATAACTAAATAGACAGGGGTTCTATTCTTAGGTCTGGCAGATGTGTGTGTGTATGTGTGTGTGTGTGTGTGTGTGTGTGTGTGTGTGTGTGTGTGTGTGTGTGTGTGTGTGTGTGTGTGTGTGTGTGTGTATGTGTGTGTATATAAGTGTATGTACATGACTTTGTATGTGTGTAGGATGAAGTATTATGAGGACTTTCCCACTCACAACACTTCCCAGTGCCCTACTTCAGCAGTCCTGCTGATGCCATTGCCCTTAGAAGTACCTTTAGACAGCACTCAGCCCTCTAAACTCTGTAGCATGTGTAATAACTAAGTAACAGTGTAGTACAGATAACTAGAGAGGCAGGGCCTACACTCAGTTATGCGAAATGTGTCTGTATGTGTGTGTGTGTGTGTGTGTGTGTGTGTGTGTGTGTGTGTGTGTGTGTGTGTGTGTGTGTGTGTGTGTGTGTGTGTGAAGGTGTTTGTAAGATGCCCTTCCCACCCAGTACATTTCCCATTGCCATACTTTACAAGGGCTCTTGATGCAATCACCTTAGGCATACCTTGCGACACTGTTAAATCTAAGCTCCAAGGTGCAAGTGATAACTGCATAACACTGTAGTACACATAACTAGATAGGTAGGGGTTCTAAACTCAGTAGTGGCAACTGTGATACTGTGTGTGTGTGTGTGTGTGTGTGTGTGTGTGTGTGTGTGTGTGTGTGTGTGTGTGTGTGTGTGTGTGTGTGTGTGTGTGTGTGTGAACCATATCCTCTGGCAGTGTGGATTTATACCATTTTGAGGCATATACCACCCAGTATGCATCCCATTGCTCTACTTTACAAGGCCTGCTGATGTCATTGACCTTAGATGTACCTGTATACACTTGTCAACACTCTAAGCTCTTTGGCATGTGCAATAACTGTGTAATACTGTAGTGTAAATACTTAGATAGCTAGGGGTTCTAATCTCAATATTGACAGCTATAATAGTGTGGGTGAAGCATATCCCCTTTGGCTGTTCTGTGTGTAGGTTAGACCATTTTAAGGCCTGTTGACTCCCTACCCATGACATCACTTTAAAGACCCTGTTACTGGCATCTGCCTCACATGCACCATGTATCACTATACAGCCCATACCAGTCATCTGTACAGATGTACATGGGATATCCACATGTTTGCAAACTATATGTAGTCTGTGTCCCCTGACGATGATCATTCATGTGATATCATTGCCAAATATGTTACAATTACCATACTGACAAACATGCAAGCATCAGACATTGTAACTGACTGACACAACGTGCTGATACAAAGTCTGTCACTCTATCACTTGTGCAGGTTTATAGGAGCAGTAGACGAGACCAGTTGCTAAGTCTAGTGGGTTATCCCACCATCCATGAAGGCATTCGCAAGACTACCTGTTATAAGAGATTGTGTGTTATGTCCCAGGTATATAATCTATGTGGAGCATGTCATGTGTACATATCACTATAGTACATACAAGTGGATATGTAGGGTTACTAATATGTCAGTTGGCAACTGTGTATGTGTTTCTGTATGCACAGCCCCTGTGGCTGCCTTCAGTGTTTGTATGTGATGACTATACCATTTTGTGTCCCTCTTCCACCCTATGAACTCCCCCATTGCCAACCTAGTGTTATCCCATACAGATATCATCCACCGTACAAGCAGTTACACAGTTTCTAACACCAAGCCACTGTGGTGTAATGGTCATATCACTGTGTATTGTACATTAATAGATGGGCAGGTCATCTACTCTAATAAGTGTCACCTCCATGTGCATGTGTGTCTCAATGCATGTACCTATGCAGCAGTGTGTGTGTGTGTGTGTGTGTGTGTGTGTGTGTGTGTGTGTGTGTGTGTGTGTGTGCGTGTGTGTGTGTGTCAGATGACTAACATGTTAAGGGCCTCTAAACCCACCATCAGCAATTCTAACAGCCCCTGCAATTGTCACCCACTTCAGTAGTAGTGGCAGACACTGCCAGACTGCTGTACCACTCTGCCAACTGTATTATGTATCTAGCACTATCATTTGTAAGTCTGTGGAGGGACGGGCTGTGCTCAACCCTTCATCAGCTATCCCATGTATGGGACTATGATTCTGTGTGCACTACCAACACAAGAGGCCAGAAATGCATATGAGATGGCAGACACACATGCTGGTGATTGTCAGGTTAGACTAACACAGGCTGACCTGTGTCAGGAATACATACGTCAAACCTGTCATACACAGGACCAGGCATACCCTCATCAACTGCTTGATGGTTGAGTGGATGTGACAGAAATGGCAGGGGCAATAGGTGCTGTTAGCTGAATCTGTTGCAGTTGAAGTAATGACTAAGCTTGTGAGGGACCTAGTGCCAGTACTCAAGTAACCTGCTCTCTATGTGTGAGCCTGTGGTCCTACAGAACACCCAGGTGACATGTATGAAGGCTAGGTGGCTGTGACAAGGGTATATATGCAAGGTCACACTGTCTGCCACAATTGACGCTCACACACTGTTGCATGTAAACACACCTGGTAAACATGTACGTATACAGCTGTACCTTGGCTATGAACAGGTCACCTTATTTCCATTCCACCTTACTCATCATTGCTACTGTCATCAACCCCACAGCCTGTAGACACACAGACACCTGCAACACAAGCAGAATACAGTACATGACACTACAGTCAGTCAGCAGTATTAACAGAAATAGTGCATCATGGCTAATAAGGTACATACACCTTGATGTGTACCCATAACTACTGCCAGCAGACAGCATACTGTACTATAGTCACCCTGTGCATCAGACCCATATGAGCATGTCCGTGCATCGATGGTATGGATAACAAGGTTGTAGCACAAGTATCATCACATGCACAGGGTGTGGTGTTGGGCCATATGGCTAACATTGTGTGTGTGTGTGTGTGTGTGTGTGTGTGTGTGTGTGTGTGTGTGTGTGTGTGTCTGAAGGGGTGATGTTCAACTGGACCATGCAGAGGAGCTGTGCATGTCTGGTGATGACTGGCCTGTGATAGGAATGTGTGAATGTTTGTCTGCACACCATCAAGTGATGTGGATGCCTGACACAGGGCTATGTTGGACAGCCGTGGACCATACATGGCAAGATGTGCAGTTTACCGTCGCCTGTCAGGGACGTGGTAACGTGTTCTGCCAGGAGTATCACTGGTACTGCGAGGCCCAGGAACATATGTAGTACTACTCCCTGATGGTGACTGCTGTCTGCTGGATCCACATCCATGATAGGACTGGCCGGGACAATGTGCCTATGGTCTGCTCCAGTGTGGTGTGGTGTGGACAGCATCCTCCCTTTGGTAGTGCTGTTGGTATTGCCACTATGGACTGTGAATATGCACAGCCATGTGGGCTCACAGCTGATCATGCTGCTGACCTACATCCACCTGACTGATGCCCTACTCCCACCACATGCTCAAGTACAGACATTGCATGGTTGAGCAGTGACAATGTCTCAACCCCACTGCCTATCCATGACATCGGCAAGATGATGTATGGCATCACAAATGCAGTGGAGGTTGTCACGCATGGCAGGGACTGCTGCATTCATGGCCCTGAGCATCTGTCTATTGTTGCAGTCATTACATGACTGTGCCTCCATGATTGACCGTAACATGCATCTGGTGACACCTGCTGTGGCACTTGCAACAGGGCAGCAGTCCTCTGTTGAGCACCCCTGTCTATCTGCCTGTGTGTGACCTTGCCTGCTCTCTGCCTATGGCTGGTGTTTACACTCACACGCCTGTTCCATGCTACCACCTTTAACCTGTCCATCATCCATGGATGCTGGGGACTGGGTATGTGTGGGCATACTGACTGTGTGTGTGGGGACATGGTGGGTGAAAGTGGGATATCAAACAATGGCACAGATTCAGGCACCAACAACCCCACCTGTGCCTCACTGTGACCACCATCATCATAGGAGACTGCTGAGACACTGACATCAGGTAGTGAAGGGGAGGGACACCAACCCCTGTGTTCACCTGTGAGGGGCAGACAACATATGTAAATTAATACCCTGCAGTATTATCTTTGGTGATATGTACACACACACACACACACACACACACACACACACACACACACACACACACACACACACACACACACACACACACACACACGTGCGCCCACACTCCTGGTACAGTCTGACACAGCTGTGACACCTATTGGCCCTACAGGCAGGTTATGCCTGCCACAATCCATCTCTTTCACTGCTATTGTAAGGCCCACAATGAAGGATGACAAATCCTGCTGTCTGATGGGCCTAGTAGCAGAATGTTAATTATGGCCAAGACCAAGGCTATTGGAATGAGCTATATAGTGTCACCAAGTGAATATGCACGTACTGTAAGAGCTGACTTACTGCTATACAGACCACACACAATGACAAGGTGTAACGATATGTGATGATAAGTGATGAAGGGACAAGACTATCCACTATCACTACAGTACCTACACAGTTCAGACTCCCAGGGATTTATTTTAGACAACATAACAGGACAGTCTGCAATACATACAGGACACATGTAAAGTACTAGGTGCATAGCCTCATAAGATGATACCATCTGATTTAAAAGCCCGCATTTGCACAGGTTTGCACTTGTTTAAGCTCCGTTCAGTGGCGCCGAACTGAGGTAAACTATTACTAGTGCCAAAAAGTCTGCTCTTCAGTTTTCCCCTTAGATCTTGCTAGTTCTTTCTCTCTTGCACTTCAGATAGCCTAATTGCTTTACACTTCAACAGGTTTTTGTAGCAATTATTATAGCACACCTAAGTGCCATCACTTATTCTTCACGTCATTCTTCACAGAAATAGCTCTAGTACTTAGTAGTTATGACCATCCCTCCTGGCATGATTAAAGGGCAGTTCCCTGTGCTTTCTCCTATTAACCTGGTGCACTTAGGAATTCTGAGGCAGTGTAGCAACTGCAATATGAAGTAACCCCCGCAAGTACGGCAGCTGCAAGGTCTCAATCCAAAAGTACCAAATTCAAAAAAGCATAAGACCAGTAAACAGTGGCAGTAAATCAAACATTTTATTAAGTGCAAAAGCACATAAGGAGTAAAAAGTCAGACCGGTTTCAGCTATCCTGTTACTTAGCATTCCTGTTACTTGGCCTTCATCAGTGATGATGGCTAAGTAACAGGATAGCCAAAACCGGTCTGACTTTTTACTCCTTATGTGCTTTTGCACTTAATAAAATGTTTGATTTACTGCCACTGTTTGCTGCTCTTATGCTTTTTTGAATTTAGTGTAGCAACTGCCTCATGTACACAGACAACCCTCTCCTCTTACCTCACAACACTCAGACTTGTGAGAGATGAACTTATATGACCAAATTAGAAGCTATGCACTCTCCAGCCAAGACTGGATTAGCTGGTCAAGAGGAGAAGGTCAACACCTGCACCACACCACATGGAACACATAAACCTCCAGAACACCCAGTATCACAGCTCTCACATAAAAACAAACCACACACCCACCTTAGTGGAGGCTGTCAATAGAAATGTACCCAAACAGCAGAGACCTCCAAGACAGAAATGCACAAAACCACCACAACACAGCACAAACCACAGGACACATAGCTCACCTCCACAGTGTGCCACACTACCTAAGCACCTAAAGCTAAACACCTTGCCCAATAAACTAATCATAGGTGACTCAATAGTGAGGCACACATATGTCCCACTCACTAGGTTGAATAAGGAGAAGATAACCGTCAGCTATCAGGTGCCAGAATCCGACACATAGCACATACACTCAGGTCACTCCACAGCAAGTACAAGTATGACTCTGTCATTGTTCATGTGAGTGTGAATGACCTGAGATGAACCTCCCTGGACTACATGAACAGATACATGGTGGAGCTCTCGGATTATGTGGCCCAGGCAGGTATGACACTAACCCTGAGCAGTATCCTACCATCACCCAGAATGATATCGCAGTACAAACAAAAAATGATTGACTTCAACAATTGGCTAAGTTTCTGGTATCATTCTAAGAGGATCCATTGTCTGTTTGGGCTGACATGATTGACTAACCTCGATACTTTGCCAGAGATGGCCTGCATCTGTCACCCCGGGGTTTCTGGATACTAACTAAGGCTCTTGTCACCTCTATAATGCCTCTTTTAGGCGGTGTTCCAAAGACCAAATTACCTCCATAACAGCTATAAATAAATGCAATCTGAGGGTCATGCTGCTCAATGCTAGAAGTCTAAATCTCAAGATGCACTTGCTCAAAGCACTCCTCAAAATGGAGAACATTGACAATTGTGCTGTAACAGGGACCTGGTTTAAAGTGGCAGAAAGCACCCCTGTTCTGCCAGGTTATAACTCATTCCACACCTTTCAGCCCCAAAACATGGACTGAACTCCAAAGGCGGTGGTGTCTCCATATTCATAAAGAATATGCACACCTCCAGACTAGTAGCTCAACATAACGGATCTGAGATACTTCAGGTACAACTAACATTGGGTAAGATGGTGATCTGAGTCATAACCTGCTATAGGTCCCCAACCATGTCCCTTAATTCTCACTCCATGTTCCAAAGCACCCAGGAATCTATCAAGGTCCAACCCAACACTCTCATACTAGGAGACTTCAACTACCCCTCCATCAGCTGGAAAGACTACTCAAGCACCAATACAATGGCCCAACGCTTCCTGGAATTCATCAGTTTCAAAGTCCTGGACCAGCTTATTCTTACCCTCACTAGAGGAAGCAACATCCTTGACCTGGTTATTACTAACATGGGCGACTGTTGCTCTACAATAATAGTCAATCCCTCCCTGGTCAGATCCAACCATGAACTAATTACTATGGAAATCCACATCTCACCCATGCCCCGCATAAAGGTAACCACCTTGAAAAACTTCTCCAAAGCTGACTTTGGACTTCTAAAAACAGAGGTGGTTAACTTGAGGGCACCCATGCCAATGGAAAATAGCAGCATGACTGCTGAATCATACAGCAATGCACTGTACGAACATGTACATAAATGCATGAATCTAGCCATACCCAACAGAACCAAGCCACTCTCCTCCAAAAAAGGAAGCCAATCTGGTGGTCCCCAGCCATTAATAAACTCTACAACAGAAAGAAGAAACTGTTGCAGAAAAAGGTAAAGTCCCAAGACTGGAAAAACTCCCTTATTAGCCTCAACAAAAAGTTGAAATCCCTCATCAAATCCTCTAAAGCCAGCTATGAAGGCAGAATCATGGCAGACACCAAAAACAATTGCAAAGTCTTCTATAATTATATCAAATTTGCTTTGAGTTACTGCACAATGGTACCTCCTTTACTGAACCAATAGATATTGCCAACATACTGGCAAAAGATTCAGTGCCAACTTTACCCCTCTCTCTCCCCTAAAGGACTAATCACAATACCAGAAGAATGCCAGGCACCCATCATTAATGCAGCACAGGTTAAAGCTGCATTGTCCAAGGCCAAAATTACAGCTTCCATGGGACCCAATAATATCCCTGGCTGTGTTCTACATGAACTACAAAGTGGACTTGCACCACATCTGTGTGCCCTTTTCAGTCCCAGCCTCACCTCAGGCTTTGTCCCTACCAAATGTCTCAATGCTACAGTCATCCCTCTCCATAAAGGGGGAGCAACTACAGACCCTGGGAATTATTGCCCCATTAGCCTGATGAGTCTGATATGTAAAGCTATGGAGCACATCATCATGGACCTGATTAACAAAAATATAGGAAATCTACAAACTTTGGACCCATGCAGTTTGGCTTTGTGAAAGGGAAATCATGCCTGCTCATCCTGGGTGACTTCTTTGAGTCAGTCACCAGGGCTGCAGATAAAGGTAAGGCATTGCATGCAACCTAACTCGATCTGGCCAAGGCCTTTGATACCATTCCTCACTTGGGAATTATTGATAAACTCACTAAACTAGGCATTAACCCCTACATCACTAGGTAGGTTGCACATTGGCTCACAGATAGAACACACAGTGTGAAAGTCGCAAACTCTAAGTCAGACTGCCAACCAGTCATGAGTGGAGTCCCACAGGGATTGGTCCTGGGTCTTCTCCTGTGCAGCATCTACTTCTCAGAAGTCCAGGCCAACACAAAGGGACTATGGATGACCAAGTTCACAGATGACTGCAAGTCTGGAGCCATTATTAACTCCCCAAGTAATGCAGACATCCTACAGAAAGGCCTCACTGAGACCAATGACTGGTGTTAAAACCATGGCCTTAAGCTTAACGACAAAAAACGCATCATCATCCCCTTTGGTAAAAACTAAATTCCCACTAATTATATCGATGGGAGCCCACTGAACACTGAAGATGTTATAAGAGATCTGGGGACACAGGTTGACGGCAACCCCTCCTTCGACCACCACATTGCCACTGTGGTCAGAAAGTACTTCCATGTGGCACATATCGTTATCAGGGGTTTTGCATCCAGGAGGAAAGAGGTCATTGTCTCTCTCTACTCTTCCCTCATTAGATCATCATCGAGTATAATGCCCCACTTGGCATGTACCTCACTAGACACCTTCAACAGCTGGATAGGCCACAGAAGTACCTCACAAAAAGGATCCTAGGCATTAAACACATATCCTACATGGACAGACTCAAAAGACTCCAGCTATTCTCTGTCTCATATTGTCTACTAAGAGGCAATCTCTGCTTGTCTTACAAGGCCACCTCTGTTAGAAATGCTACAACTAAAGAAATCCCAATCCCTCCACACCACATGCTCCAGAGACCTCAACCTCATTACCACAATCAACAGAACATGCTGGAGGGACAGGTGCCTCACCCAGAGACTGTCCATGCTGTGCAATACACTTTCCATACATGTCATACAGAGCACCTTGCTATCCCTCTTCAAGAGAAATCTTGATGAGTGGATGGGTAACAGAAAGTTCACCCTGGGGATCACTCCAGTGACTCTACTTGATAGATGTACTGGGAACTAACATCTGGCGGCATGATGCCAGGGCACTTCTATGGGTTGGGCTTGTAAGGGCTCTAGGGCCATTAGCCTAGTACACACCTATGAACCTATGAACCTATGAACCAGGCTATTGGCCCTGATGCCCTCATAAGCCTGGCCCAGACTTCTGCACGTCTCTTCCAAGCCAGCACCTGTTTCCCCTGTCCAGCTGG
Organism: Protopterus annectens; assembly: GCF_019279795.1. NCBI lineage: Eukaryota > Metazoa > Chordata > Ceratodontiformes > Protopteridae > Protopterus > Protopterus annectens. Next base: position 908,136,566 of record NC_056732.1, read on the forward strand.
GACTCACGCAGGATCCCAGGGGTGTCCCATTCATTTCCCATACAGTCATCCAGATTCTTCTTCAAGAGGGCTATACACATACTCTGCTAGACATGAGTAGGTAGTGTACTTTGCAGAGAGTGTATTGTGTGGGACACTACATTATCCCACCAACAAGTGCTATACATGTCACAGACCAGGTGAGGGCCTTGTGTGCATGATGCATGTGCGGGGTTTGTCTTACAGATATGCAGAAACACCATCAAGGCTGGTTTGGAATTGGCCTTGTATGCCAGATGCAGGTCACCTATGGCAGTCTGTATGAGACTGAGTACAGGGACAGGGCTTTCAGTCTACCTGTATTGGCTAGGAGTTACAGACCATGGATTTGCCTGGTCATGAACCTCTGTGGTCTGTGCAACTGCTGCATTTGCTTGATAAGGTGCATGCCATAGGAGCCATTATACTTGGTAATGTATCTGATAAGGGTGAGGTACAGAGATGTTGTGGCCTCCTGGTTCCTGGATGACATACCCATATTTGTGAGGTGGGCTATGTCAACAGCCTGCCACACAATAGTTCCCACATGGTGGGAAACTGTCAGGTTGCTACCAACCTTGGTGCACAAGTTGCCTCATGAGTCACACCTGATTGGATGCTCAGTACATTATTACTGTCATAATTAGTGTGGATTTCATCTGCCACAGTGGGGAGAATGATGCTTCTCCTGGCATTCAGTCTGGGAAAATGATTCTTGCACCATTCATTAATTTGGTGAGGGCCTCTTGCGGGATGCTCATATCAGTAGGTGAATGTAAGACAATGGCCATCTTGCAAGCATCTGTACACCTTGACAGCCACAGACCACTGCTTTTGTCCTGTACCTCACATAAGTATACCTCAAACAGTAGAGGCCCCCAGACTGATCCTTGAGGTACACTCCTGTGGAAGGCCCTACTACTAGAGGTGGGTTCCACTACTTTGACCAAGTGGGTACTACCAATGGGCCCATTAGCTATCCATCTGATAACATACAGGTTGATGGCTAGCTATGTAGGCATATGTATCCTCACTGCCTAGGGATTATTGTTAGAGAATTTGACTAGGTGAAGGTAGGCATTGTTCACCATCTTCCCCTCATCTTTGTGTTTGTTGACCACTTCAAAGAAGTCAACCAGGTTTAACAGGCCTGATATCCCTTTGACAATACCATGTTTTGTGGGCTCAGGCATTTTGTGGTTGCTGATGTCCCTGTTCATAATGTCCTTGATATTGCCTTCAATGCCCTTGCAGAGCAGGCTAGTTAGGCTGATATGCATATAATTGGCTGGGTCAGTGGATTGCTCTGCCTTTTTGTATGGGGATGACAGTGGCTTTCCTCTGTGCAGATGGGATGACACCAGTGCTCAGACTTTGGTTGACTACAGTGCGTAATGCATCTGAAAGCTCATGCCTGTATTCATGTATGATGTAGCCAGGGATGGTATCAGGCCTATTGAGACTTCTGTGTGTTGCCTTTGAGACAGCATTATGGACCTGCTTCCTGATGATGAGGGGATGGGGGAAGGTGCTGTGCATGCACATGTGCACTGATGGGGGGACAAGGTGGTGATGTTTACACTTCACCTGTCTGCAACCGGTCACCTATATCTATGCCGCATGTGTATGTGTTGTTATTGACCACCACTACAGAGCAGATTTGAGTGTTGCCTCTGGGATTGCAGACATGTGTGGAAGGTCTAGTGATTGGCCTTGGTGGATGTGTCCAGTTTGCACACAAAGATAGTCTTAGGGTAATTCACCTGTGACCTTATTTGCTTGTGCAGACCAAGGTGACATTGCTTCCAATAAGGCACCTGTTCCTTCTTGGCCCTGTCCAGCAATTATTTCCACCTATTATGGAATTTGTGTATTGCTGCTGTTCACCATGGACATTTACCCAACCTTGACGGAGATGATGTTGTCCTGTCAGGTACTGCTTAGTCCATACAGCTAAGTAGGTGCACAAATAGTACTGTGGTGTGGGCCTGGACACTACTGTTAATTCCAACTGATGGAAGGCTGGCTGTAAAGCTACTTCTACCTGCTCTGAGGAGATTTATAGTCAGTTGTGTAAAGTTAATTTTGTTTGACCCTGACAAGGGGGGGGGGGCAGAGGAGATGGTGACCTGAACAGTGATGGCTATGTGGTCAGATCTTACCGAGGAGGATGACACTGTAGAAGTGCTACAGTGGCTACTCATGTTGGTTAGGACCAGATACTGGATATTTCAACCTGTCATAGGAGTGCTAATCGGCTGATCCACTGCATTGCCATTGACAAAGTCGAGGAATCTCTATGCTTTCATGTTCAGGTGGCATAGGTCAGACACACTATGGTTGGGTAGTTGAAGTCACCCAGGAGCAGAGTAGATGATTGAATCCTGACAGATTCCAGCAAGTCCCAATAGGTGTGTTGGGTGTCCATAGTCATGGTTAGAGGCCTGTAGCTAGCTATGATTTGAGTAGGTGTTTTGTCAACCATTAACTGCACTCTGGATGTCTCCCATGTGTCATACTGTTTGGCCAGCCTGGATGTGTGTATGTGCATGATAATGTTTAACACTCCACTTCCTGTGGCTTCCTCCATTTGGGGTCTAAACGTATGATGGGATGAGTAATCAGGCAAGGCTAGTTTGCTCTCCACAGCTACAAAACAGGTGTCAGTGACTGCACAAATGTCTGTATCCTACAGGACAAGGTACGCTTGCACTGACATGGATTTCATGCTAAGACACCTAGCTCCTGTTAGAGCAAGACATCTGAACAAAGACACACATCAGTGGTGGGCAATGGCCGGAAAATAGTGTCACTTTATGAATCTAGCTGAAACACACTTAGTTGCCAGCAAAGCCGGTGTTGCATCACAGGTCTACTCTGCAGGATATGATATCTGACAATCAAACGTATGCTGTTACGTTATGACTTCAGTCTTTAATGGGTTGCCAGTTATGTGCCACACAATACACAACTGTATGAGGCATTGACTACAAATATGAGGCAGACATGTGGTCAGTCTGCAAAACTCTGGACAGTTGTCAAGTATGGGCTCGGTATATAACATACAGTTCAACACACACACTTTTGTGCCTGTTGTGTACTATGCACATACCCTATATAAGTATCTTTCATTTGTAAGGCAGGCATATGTATCATAGTAGCATTCACAGGTGACATATGAATATTTACAACATTCCAGGTAGCCTGCCTAGCAGTGTCACACTCAGTATTGGACAACAAACACTCCAGCTGTGGTCATACATGAGCTGACCTTTGCTGGGGTGACTCAGGGGCCAGAGATGTGATCCATGTCAATGCAGACAGGGCACACAGGAATGGTCATAGGTCCTGGACAGCAATGTGTTAGTCCAGCAGGTCTTGTTATGATCTATTGTTTAACTTCTTATTTGACATTATTGCATCTTTCCTTCTGCATTCCATTACAAGCTTATGTGATTGACATACCTGTTATAGTGCTGAAGAATTTCCTCAGAATAATGGAAATGGTTAGGTTTATGTAGATGCAGTCTGTCTTTGTGTAGATGGGTTCAGACATGTGTTACATAGACAGCAGCTTGTCTTTTGTAGATAATGCTCATGAGCAGGTGATGACCTGTGCACCAATTGGTGTCTCCTACTTGCTACTTGCATCCAGAGCAGCTGTGTTGTCTTTCCATTAGCCAGTACCATAGCAACACAGTGCTACAATTAAGTCCTTCATGTGGGCCTTGCCCCTTTTCCTTGCTTGTGTGGAGGACATTATGGAGGTGTGGGGGCTACAGCTTCACAGAGAGTAGGTGGAAATACCTCTCAGGACAAGACATGTGAAGACAGCCCAACAACATGGGGGACGAAGATCCAAGAATTGGGTACAGATTGTAAGTAAGTATTGCTGTTATACACATAGATGATTGTCAGATTAACAGGGTTTGTCTGGACATGCATTTTCTGCATGATTTAATGAAGATGACTAGACACTGTCCAGATGCGTGGTTCATATGTTTGGTCTGTTCCCCATAACAGTTGTGGATTTCTGATAAATCACGGGGATAATGTCAGCATTGCATCAGTAAATGACATTCATTTGTATTTCAGACCTGGAATCTATCAGGACTAATATGTTAAATCAAACCATGCTACTCTAGCAGATGTCTACGAGTATAATAGACATATTTCAAAGCTGTCACTATTGTTTTTCTTTATCCCCTCACTATGTCAGGCTTTTTGCAGATGTCTTGCAGTAAGAGGTTGGTTTTATATACCAAAATCCTAAAAGTTCAAAATCCTGAAAACACACAGGATACCAACACTTACTATATTCCAGCACAAGTACATACAGAAACAAATAGAACACAAACCATATTACTCTTCTCCAAGTATAAGCAGGTGTCAAGCCCCATGTGGGGGGGGGGTGCACCCCTCACACCCCCTGGTAGTTAAATATATAATCTCCGAGATTGCACTTAGTGTACTGAAGTGCCATCTCGGAGTTGTTATATTTAAGTAGCAGGTGGTGTGGGGGGCACAGTCCCCCACATGGGGGGTGCAGGTGGGCTTGCCCCCTGCATATAGTTGTTGTGGTAATATGTTCCTGTATGTATTTGTGCTGGAATATAGTAACTGTTGATATCCTGTTTGTTTTCAGGATTTTGAGTTGTCAGGATTTTGGTCTTCAAGATTTTAGGCTTTCAGGATTCTGTAGCGCTTATATATATATATATATATCTATATATATATATATATATATATATATATATATATATCTATATATATATATATATATATATATATATATATATATATATATATATATATATATATATATATATATATATATATATATATATATGAGTACTATGGATATATATTTTCCCTTATGTTAAATGACTGTAGTGTATGATATGTTTGTAATGACATTACAAATTTCTACAGCTCAGATGGAGTACAAGTATGTTCCTGTGATTTTAATACCCAGGATCCTGGGTTCACATTTTGGAAATGACTTTTTTCATTAATATTAAATAACCAGAATGCATGATATGTTTGTAAAAGCATTACAAATTTCAGCAGCTCAGATGGTATAGTGGTATGTTGCTGTGATTGTTGCACCAACTTTCTAGGTTTGAGACATGGCAGGGCTGATTGTTTTGTTGCTGGGCAGAACAAGGGCTGATGGAGACAGAGTAATTAAGGCACTTTTAAGCAGTTGTAAACAGGTTTGAGTGGTTTTGAATGGAGCTAAGTGATGCCAACAGATGGTTAAGCCCTCACTTAGCACCACTTACTCCCACTTACACCATCTAGGCATACGTTCAGAACCAAAAATCCAGTAAGGCAATGTACAGATCTACTCTGCTCGAACAGAAGATGGTACAGCAACAATTGTAAAGTATAAAACAGGTTTATTAAAAAAGAGATCACGAACAATTCAGGTTTAGCGCTTTCATCTGATATACACAGACTTCATCAGAACCAATTAACTGAACATTAATTACCACTTATATACCAGTTTTAGCGCCAAAAATACAATTTACCCTTCCACATAAATAATGATTAAAATAACTGTTCTATATATGAAGATGACTCACAGTAACTTACATATAAATACACTTGCATTAAATGAATTTGCTCACAGCCACTTGTGTCATCTATATTCCATTATAACATTAAAATATTATAAATATCTATACCATAAATAATATATTATATAATAAATAAAATAATGTTATTTATACATTACGGATACCATCTAGGCATAGCTGAGCAGTTCTAACCATTGCTCAGTTTTAATTTTTAGGGAATATGAGAATAATGACTTATTTATGAGAATAATAAAAAAAAAAGCTAGAGTGAAAGGTCAGTTAATTCGAGCAGCCCGTATGACTACTCACACTAGTGACTTTGAAATTGAATGTGACTTACTTACAACTTTCTTTTGTGAGAGGGGTTACCCGAGTGACTTTATAGACGAGTTAGATCAAGAAGTGAGATGTAAAAGAACTAATGGCACTATACTCCCTATTCTTAGTCAGGTTGTTGACAGAAGTGTTTACTTGGACATTACAGCAAATCAAGACAATTTACCAAAGGAAACAGAAATTTCAGAAAAAAGTAATACAATCCAATAATGACTTTAAACTTAGTTTTATAACTACATACAATATGGATAGTGATATTATTAAAAAGATATTGTTCAAAAATTGGACTTTGATCCAACAAGACAGGAGTATTATCAACAAACTAGCTGAATATCCTAGAATTGTATATAGAAGGGGTAACAACATGAAAAATATTTTAGAGGCTAATGCATTTAATAACTTTAGTAGGAAGAAGGGAATGACAATTTGTGAAAATTGTAATATGTGTAAGCATATGTGTAGTGGAGAGTATGTAACTATTAACAATATAAAATACAAAGTTAAATACAAACTGAACTGTTATTCTAAACTTATAGTATACGTGGCTTTATGTACATCATGCCCAGCTTTCTACATAGGAAAGACTGAAAGGCACTTAAAAGAACGTGTTTACGAACACACATATGCTATACAGAACAACAAGGTAGAGAACGCCTTGTCCAAACATACTTCAGCCAACCCGGGCCATAATTTTAAATTCATGGCATTAGATCAGATTCAGACCAACCTTAGGGGTGGCCCTTATAATTTGCTATTAGAAGACCGAGAACTAACATGGCAATGGCGTACTAATGCATTTGTATACCCAGGCCTTAACGACCATTGCAACATCAGTTGTCTACTTAAACTAAGGAGCCTGAATAGGAGATAAATTAAACATAATATTACATTTACATTATTATAGTATTACTTTTATTATATATACAACTTCTTCATATACAGAACAAATTAAATATTTATTAATAAATAATAAAAAATAAAAAATAAAAAATAAAAATAAAAATACAATAAGAAACCATAATGTATTGTTGTATTGTACAGGTTTATATATTTTAGTTATTGGATGTATTTATAGGATTTAACAAATATTTATATTCATACACAAATATATACTTATTTAATGATAAGGGTACTTACTTATGGCATTTTTACATTATACATTTTTATGTATTTTTAAAGGCTTCTTTGAAATGTTGTCCTGCTTTGTTACTATAATGTTTATAAATATATATTCATATATTTTTTAATATTTGAATAATTGAACTGAATATTTTATTGTTATTAGGCTTAGGGAGCATAGGATTTGATACTGAATTCCTTACAGGTTTATCAATTATTTACAACTTGTTTTGGATATTCTGTATTTATTTATTATTATTCCATTAATTATTGCTTTTTGCTTCAAAATTTGCTTATGTTTATTCTTTTTGGCTGTATTTATTGTGAGTTGATGCTTATGTGTTTTAAACATATTTTTAATACATATTACTTGCTGCTTTACTGTGTAATTTCCTCCATCACTTTAAACTTTAATTGATTTGCAACCAAGTGGTTTAAGTGATGCCAGTATAAATAATTAATTAGATCAAGTCATTAATGTCTGAAGAAGTTGCTCAAACATTGAGCGACGAAAAGCGCTTTACATTTACTTTTGAATAAACACTGTGTGGTTAGTCTTCAGAGACTCGTTGGATTTCCTTCTTCTTGTGGATTTGGTTTGTTTTTCAGTACCTGGTTTGTTTCAGAATAATGACTTTTAATCATTACTGACATATTAGTAAGTGTATATGATTTACTTTACATGACGTCCCTCTATGTACTTTCAGTACTTTTTAGGCAAACTTCAAAGGACAAAACCACCACTGTAACAGGTACAAGCATGCAAAATCTGAAGGTAATGCTACTCAATGCTAGAAGTCTAAACCTCAAAATGCACTCTCTCGAGGCACTCCTAAAAATGGAGAACATCGATATCTGTGCAGTAACTGAGACCTAGTTCAATGCTCCAGAGAGCACCCCTGCAATACCAGGCTACAACTCTTACCACACTTTTCGGCCACCAAACCAGGACCGAAACACTAAAGGTGGAGGAGTGTCAATATTCACTAAGGATATTCACACCACCAGGCTAGTTGGCCAACACAATGTGTCTGAAATTCTCCAAGTGCAACTAACACTAGGTAAGACTGCAATCCAAATTGTAGCTTGCTACAGATCCCCCACCATACCCCAAGATTCTTACTACACCTTTCTAAACATACTGGAAAATATTAAGATAGAACCAAACACCCTAATACTGGGTGATTTTAACTACCCTGCCATTAACTGGGAAAACTACTCATGTCCCAACACCTTTGCAACGGTTCTTGGAATTCATAAATTCCAACGCCCTGGATCAACTAATCCATAGTCCCACCAGGGACTCCAATATCCTAGACCTGGTCATTACCAACATGGGAAATCAATGCTCCATACCTATGGTCACCCCCTCGTTAGTCAGGTCTGACCATAAGCTAATCACCCTTAACATCCACATCCCACCCCCACCCTCCAGTAAAGAAATCACCATAAAAAACTTCTCCAAAGCCAACTTCATGCTACTCAAGTCAGAAGTGACAAACTTCATGACACCCATGCAGACGGGAACTGAAAGTTCAACTGCTGAATCCTACACTAAGGCACTGTACGAGCACACCCACTCATGCATGAATCGTGCCATCCCAAATAGAACCAAAATGCTCTCATCCAAAAGGAAGCCAATCTGGTGGTCCCCTGCCATAAACAAACTTTACAACAAAAGGAAGAAACTTTTGCAGAAAAGAGGAAAATCCCAGGATGCAAAAAACTCCCTTACTAGCCTCAGTAAGAAACTGAGATGCCTCATAAAATCCTCCAAAGCTAGTTACGGAAATAAAATTGCCAAAGATTCCAAAGACAACCACAAAGCATTCTATAACTATGTCAAGAATCTAAATGGCAATGCTCAGATCTGCTCTGAGCTAAAACATAATGGCATTAAATATACTGATCCGAAGGATATTGCCAATATCCTGGCAGATCGATTCAGTGCCAACGTCACCCCACCTCTCACCCCCTAAATGGCCCATCTCAATACCGGAAGATTGCCAAATTCCAGTAATAACGACCACACAGGTACAAAACGCACTCTCTAAAGCCAAGAATACAGCATCCATGGGACCAGATGACATCCCGGGCTGTGTACTACATGAACTACAATACGAACTGGCACCTCACCTAAGTGTCATGTTTAGTCATAGCCTCACCTCAGGTTTCGTGCCCACTGAGTGGTGCAGAGCTACAGTTATCCCAATCCACAAGGGGGGATCCACCTTGGATCCTGGAAACTACCGTCCCATCAGTCTGACAAGCCTTATCTGCAAGGCCATGGAGCGTATTATCATGGAACTTATAAACAAAGACATTGGCAACCTTCAAACACTGGACCCCACCCAGTTTGGGTTTGTGAAGGGCCGATCTTGTCTCCTGAACCTGATTGACTTCTTTGAATCAGTCTCCAGAGCCATGGACAAGGGTAAGGTGGTCCACACAGCCTATCTAGACCTTGCCAAGGCTTTTGACACCATCCCCCACTCTGGAATCATAGATAAACTTACTAAGTTGGGCATTAATCCCTATGTCACCCAATGGATTGCTAAATGGCTTACTGATAGAACCCACCCTGTAAAAGTAGCGGACTCCAAATCCAGCTCCAGACAAGTGACAAGTGGAGTACCTCAGGGTTCAGTCCTGGGGCCGCTCATCTACTTCTCGGAAGTACAGGTCAACACTAAGGGACTCTGGCTAACAAAGTTTGCAGATGACTGCAAACTGGGAGCCATTATTGAATCCCCAAATGATGTGGATACTCTACAAAAGGGCCTTCAGAAACAGATGCTTGGTGCCAGAGCCATGGGCTCAAGCTCAATGCCAAGAAATGTATTGTTATCCCCTTTGGGAAAAAACATGTATCCATGAATTACCATATAGGTGGCAGTACACTAAACACAGAAAGTGTGATAAGAAACTTAGGGACACAGGTGGACAGTGGTCTCACCTTCAATAACCACATCGCCACAACAGTCAGGAAATCCTTCTATGTGGCACACCTCATCACGAAGGGCTTTTCATCCAGAAAAAAGGAGGTCATTGTCCCACTGTACTCATCCCTCATTAGACCCATTATAGAATACAACGCCCCATTTGGTATGTACCTCTCAAGACATCTGCAACAACTGGAAAGGCCTCAGAAATACTTCACTAAAAGAATCACAGGCCTAAAGCAGATGCCCTACGCTGACTGCCTTAAAAAACTCCAGCTATACTCTGTCGCATATCGTCTACTCAGAGGCAATCTCTGCTTAATATACAAGGCCATGTCAAACCCAGAGTTGATGGACATGCTACACTTAAAGAAATCCCAACCCCTCAGAGCTACACGCTCCAGGGATCTAAACCTTGTCATCACAATAAACAAAACATGCTGGAGGGATAGGTTCCTGACCCAGAGACTCCCCAGACTCTGGAATAGATTGCCCATACATGTCAAGCAGAGTGCCTCTTTGGACCTCTTCAAGAGGAACCTTGACAATTGGATGGGAGAAAGGAAATTCACCCCAGGGATCATGTCAGTCGCCCTGCTAGACAGGGGTCCAGGAAAGTAAATAATGTGGGAAGAAATAGCCAGGGAATTGTTATGGCTAGGCTTGTATAGGCCCTAGGGCTGATAGCCTAGTACCAACCTATGAACCTATGAACTATACTGTATGGGACACTTGTGTCTACTTAGGTCATTTCATATGTTATATGCACTTACACTTACATTTTAGACCAGCTACACTACCCTGGTTGACAAATATCAATTACTGCATTATTTCAATTTAAAATGATAATTTTAACACTGCTTTCCCTGTAAAAATAAAGTGCCTGTCTTGGTACTCAAACCATGAATGCCTACATGCCAAGCCAGGACTCTAACCACTTTGCTATCTCAGCATTTGAACTTTAGCTGTATACGTTTTATCTCCTATTGGATGTTTAAGCAATTCTGAGCAGAGAGCCATAACACACACACCTGCTCAGCTACACTTAAATATACCTTAGAATGAAAAAAAATAAATAAATTGATGCACCCACTTTATTTACATGTATCTGTACTCCTTGTCAGTCACAGTAAGGGAAATTGCAAAGGGACACATAGGGACAGATTTTAATTATTGCTCTTACAAACCTAGGAAGTCTGACTGTGGTTTTCTAACAAATCACTGGCAAATCATTCAGGGGTTTGAGTCAGAACATACAGACAGTTATTTGGGTTTCTGATTTCATACCCTTCAGGAAGTCCCTGCTAAGGCAAACCTTTTATTCTATCAACTTTCCAGGTCTGTAAGTGCAATATTTAAAAGTTGACCTTGTTTTGTGCCTTTGCCCACCCATTATTTATGGCTTTGTACAACTTTCTTGCTCTAGGAGGTTGAGAGGTATGCGAGGCAGGCATCTGGGCATTCTGTGGAAACCTGTACCGTGGAGGTGTATGGCCATACAGCATTTTTACAATGCAGGAGGTGTGTGATGGAACCTGTCACGCACCCCCCTGCATTGATTTCTTGCTCCCCTATCCATTTCCATGTCCACAGACACTGAAATACTAATTTTATTTGATTTCACTGTCCGCTGACACTTAAATGCTTTTAAAAAGTGCCATACAGCACTTTCTGAGTGCAGGGAGCATATTAGATGAGCATGCACTACTTAAAAATTACCCCTGCACTCAGTAGTGCTCATGTCCGTTTAGCCTTAGCAGCAGCGCACCTTCATGAATATCCAAGGTGTGCTGCTGTCAAAGCTAAGGGTAAATGGACACAGTTCACTTCATGCAGGAATAGCACTACTTCTTCATGGAGTTTATTGAATCCAGGAGAAGCACTACTCATATTGTTCTTCCCAAGTACACAAGCACTTTCTGAATGACTGCTTCCATTGTATGCATAAGCACTCCCTGTACTCCAGTTTTACTTCAATAAAAATGTTACTGCAATATTTCATTAGTTTATAAAATGCTATGTAAACATGATGTATGAATTTATTGTGTTTTTTTCTGCTTTGTCTTTCTCCACCCCTTTCTCTCTCTCTTTTTTTTCTTATTTTGACTATGTATTTATCCTTTATTTTTTTTGTTTCTACCCCATTTGTTTTCCTTTTTTTGCAGTTTCAAATCCCTCAGGAGTAGGACAGGTACTTACCTACTTACCACCCAGGCTAATAATATATCACACTTTGCCTATCTGGGGACATCCTTTCAGGTTTGGGTTGGATGCACCCAGTCCAGCAGGTAGTCTGACACTTGTCAGTCTGGCAAGCCTATCTAAAAGGGGGCTTTGGAGCTTGGTAGAGGATGTACTGGTGAAAGTAGTAGACAGGATAATACAGCCAGTCAAAGCCTCTCTTCAGTGTGTTGAAGGCACTCTCTCCCAGTTGGTGCTGACTACTGCACCAACACAAACCTCTACTTCCTCAACATTGGGGTCCTTCACTGCAACACCGTCTGGTAATCTGGACATGTTTGAGATTTTGTGGACTGTGACTCCAGCTGGCATTTCCTCAGCCTCCTTCCCTTATCTTTTCTCTTACATCATCTTAACTGTTTCCCACACTATCCCTTCATATAAAAAATTTAAAAAATGGAGATGGGCTATTCCTAAACAAAAACATAGTACCCATCCTCTTCCACTTACTCCACCACAAACTTGCTTGATGTTTTCCTTGTGTTTTCCCCTCTTTGTTAGTCTCCCCTTTTTCATTGTTTCTTATTTCCCACTTTCTATTCTTTAATAACACCATCAGGATGTCCACAAAAGGGTACCCCTACATAAAATACTATAAACTCCTTTTCTTTTCAAAGAATAATTTTAAATGCTGCACAGTCCTCTGCTTTCCTTAAACGTATCTCCAACTTTCTATTCTTAAATGAAACTATCAGGATGTCCACAGAAGGATACCTGTACATAAAACATTATATACCCCTTTTCTTTTAAAAAAAATAATTTTAAATGCTGCACAGTCCTCAGCTTTCCTTAAACTTTTTAAGTGTGACTGAGCTTAGTCCTACTTACCTGCAATATGTGCACAAATAAATAAATAACATAAATCCTCATGCTTTTGCAAAATGAATCTCGGCTTCATAATGCTGAACTTTATACAACACACTATTCTGTGAGACGTGGACATATTTTTTTAAAAAAACTTTGCTTTTCTATATTCATCGCAAATTACTTTTGCTGAACTTTTTTGCATATCCATGTTATGCAGCAATTCGCAGAGAACCATAAGTCATTTATAAAACCCTGGACTGTGAGTATTGACTGAAGTTTACTCAGTTTGTGGCCTTGTGCCATTTGCAAGAATCAAGATTCCAACTTCCTATAAAACTACTTTGCTGGGAAAAAAAGATGGTGCTAGTGTTTTGCAAACCAAGCTTTTCATGTCATGTTAGTGCAAATAGTAAAGGAGGACAATGCAACATTTTAAATCACTATGATGTATCATTTAATAGCACTCATCTCAACAAAGGAAACAAGCAAAAATTAACATATTAGCATTAAATATTATTAGTAAGAATGAAGGGCATGTGACAAATGTCCCCACATGACAAAACAAACAACAATGGAGAAAAAAGAAAGAACCATGCTTTTTCAAATATATAAAAAGAAGACTCCATTATCCCTGACTTACCACAGTATAATAGGTTCATAAGTGATTACTAGGCTATCAACTCCTGGAGGGGGACTTATAAGCCTAGCCTTGCTTCCCAAATTCTTTGGGCAGGTGGGGTATATGTCAATTTGAGTATGGGTGGGCAATCATTTACAGGCTGCCTGTATCTATAAGGTGCTTAGGTGATAGACCAGTGGCGAATTCCCAGTTCCTCATTTACTGGTCCAAGCTAGACTTGAACTGAGTTATGGAAGAGCTCTGCTTGACCTGGATGGAAATCTTTTCCAGGGAAGAGGTAGTCTCTGAGAAATATACGTCTCCCTCCAGCATGTCCTATTTATGTTACATGCAAGGTTTAAGTCCAGAATTTGGGTAATTCAGATGCTATTTGTATTGTGGATGTGCAACAGGTCCATCAGAGTAGGATTACAGGATACTTTTAGGCCAGGTCCAGATCACCTCTTAGCAACTTGCAGGATATTGAGTACAGGGACAAGGCATTGAAGCGGTCTATGTAGGACATGTTGTTTACACCCTAAGGAACCTGTGTGGATGCTGCAGCTGTTCCATCTGCCTGGTCAGGAACATACCGAAGGGAGTATTTTCCTCAATGATTGGTCTGATGAGGGGTGAATACAGTGGCACAGTAACATCCTTAGCTGTAGATGCTATGCCCTTGCTTATAAGTGGCACAGAATAGAATAATTTCCTTACTACCATAGACACATGATGGTCGAAGGCCATGTTGCTGTCTATGTGCATTCCCAGATCCTTGGCCAATGGGTCTGCTCTTAGGGGTGCATTGTCAGTGAGGTAGTTTCCATGGGTAGCCATCTTCCCAAAGGATAGTATTATACATTTCTTGGTAATGACATTACACACAGATATAATGTAGAGGTTAATGGTTTTCCTATAGCACTTAAAGGTAATGCTGACTTTAATTTAGACATCAACCAATAAACTGTTTGCTATTTTGTATTGTATTTTTGAAACAGTACTGTATCTTCCACAAAGCTTTCTCTATCGCCATGTTTGACTTTTCAGTCTCTAGGTAAAGGTGAATAAATCAGATAATGAGAACAAACCTCTAAGTACATTTAGCCTTATTTGGTATTATATATTGATCTTTTTAAGAACCAGTAGAATCAGTGTGATACTACATAGAGACAAAAAAACATTATCCACAATCTGACTAAGTAAATAAACTTAGATGTATATCTCTTTAAATTTTAACTGTGTATACATTTGGTTATGTTTTATGGTGCCCAATTTGCTACTGGGACCACTCAGACTGGACAGTATCATTAAATATTTATTGACCTGTGACCTAAAAATGCTATCATTAGTTAAGAACAATCATTTTAACGGGTGACAATAAAGATAGGCAAATGTATCTGAACATGTATTGTTTAGGAATTAATTATTCAAAATGATCAGGCATTTTAACCTTCTGCTGTAGGTACTGACATTATCTGTGTATCATGTAGTTATTATCATTAAACCTGGTGGTTGTAGTTCACTCTTATGCATACTGGGTAAACCCAGTGGACACAATTTTTGCTTTTAAAAGGTAATCTGAAACTACTATTTGGTTAAATGATTTGCTCTGAGTTATAAAGCAGACAAATGACACCTGACAGACTCAAACCCAAAACCATATGAAGAAGCTCACTAGCTAATCATAGACAGTACTCTGTGCTAAACTGTCAAAGTGCTTCTCTTGTAAATGATTGATATCTGGCTTTATAGAATCTGACCCTATGATGCAGAGACTGTTGCCCAGATTACCAGTGTTCAACTAACGTTATGCTGCTGGAGGGATTGGGAAGAGGATGATGGGAGTGAGTAGCTGACATTGGTTTACCCTTCATGAGGAGAGGAAAGCAGACTTTGTTGCTGCAAAAGCAGCATTAACAGCCTGTCAAGATGTATGTTGCAACTGGACTTCTACTGCGATGAAAGACTGCTCATGTGCAGAAGTGTGACTTCACAGCCTGAAGGCAGCTAAGTGGGGCATGTCAGGCTGCCATGGGATGGTGGGGTAGGGTATACTCTCTAGAAGCAGTATGACACTGCAACAGAGTTCTCAATCTCCTCACTGGCCCCAGATATGGGTAGGGTAGAGCCAAGAGGAAGTTAAAGTTGATTTGGTAGACTCAGTGAATGTGTAGAGGAGCTGGTGGTAGCCGAATGCCACTGTGGGTAGCTAAAAACAATGTCTGGGTTATAGCTTACCAAATATAGACTGAGATAGGAGATGGCGTTTTGTGTTGTTGAGATTGATTCATGATCTGAAGATCTCACGGGGGGGCTAATAGCAATATTTAATATTAAGTGCTGTGCATTATAAATGATCAAATCTAATAAGTGATTACTCCAAGTATTTTCTAGAACTAACTGCTGACATCTGTGGAAATACTTAGCTTATAAATTTTCTGGGCAATGAAAATCCCAACTAATGTCTGAATAATTAAAGTCACCTATAAGTAAAATATTACATTGATGAATATAGCTGTATAACCTATGTAAATAAAGTAGATGTTCAACAGGATTGATATTTGGACTTTGGTAGTACAGAGGAGGAGAACATGCTGTTACTCCATAAATATCTATTATTATGCACTCTAAAATCAAATTTATTTATTTGTGCACATTTTTTCTATGTATTTCACACCTTTACTAACCTTTATTTTTTCACTCTTCATAATGTGGATCAGTAAGCCCACAAAATCATCACATGCTGAAAAAATATCCTTGTGTTGAACACAATAAAACCTTATGGGCTTTATTTTTAATTCAGCTATGACAACTATTCTGGCTGCTAGTACTGTGTTCTCAAATCACAGACCTGCAGTGTTATAAACCTCCTCATAGCACCACTCTATAGGCATGCCTATGGTTGAAGCACATTCAAGACTCAGCATTTTATTATGAGTTTCAGAGGTGTGAAAACATTCCTCCATGTCATCAGAATATTGTCAAGACTTGGCTTCAGACATACCATCAAGGAACATCATTTTAATAAATATTTTATAATATAGGTTATTGTATGAACTAAATGCCTCTGGACATGGCCCTAACTCTTGACAGATAAGGATAAAACTAAATGAAAAAAAACAACACATCAGCATAACAAAGTCCTTGACTATTCTATTAATCAAGATGACAACTCATCACAACCACAAGAACATGCAGGAATACAAATCCACACACATGGAAGTAACACAGCATCCAATATCCAATCAAGCTAATACCCCATATAACTATCAATACACAGACACAGATTACTTACACATCTAGCATGGTAGATAAGCTCCTACACCTTCCAATGTGAATGTAACCAAATCTGAGATATTATTTAACTTAGGGTGCATGCCACTTGGGACACAGAAACACTGTACATGCGCTTATCTCACACTTTCAATATTCTGCAAACATTATGCCATAAGAGCACACACACAGACAAACACGCAGACACACACACACTCACACAAAATGAACCATTAAATAGGGCTAGAACTTTGATTTGAAGAAGTATACAGCTTGTGAAAATAATTTCATTTTAGTGTATCAATAAAGTTTCCTTCTAGATCATCCAAAATGTGTTTTATTTATTTTATTCAATCAGTGATATAGCCACCTAAGTTTTACTACATAGAGTTAGGAATTATCAGATGCTTTTCTGTTTATTTTCACTTGCTATGTAAGGGACAATCTAGATCTCTTGCAGTGATGGTCAGTGCATATGCACACACTCTCAATAACTTTTCATGCTTGATATTTATGCATCACAATAATGATGTCTCTTCAATACACAGTAATCAATAAGATGCTCATTGATAAGGTGGCTACTCATATTTTGGCCTGTATCCAAAGTATATCTATGCATGCCTCTTGTTATCTCCTCATTCATTAATAATAACATACACTTTATTCTAAATTTCTGTGGTGTTGCCACAACAAAATGTCTGAGTAAGTGGTAAGTATATGTTATTAATCTCTGTGTCCTTCTGAATAATTTAGCAAAAAGGGATGCAGGGGAAAGAGAAGCAAACAGGCAGTGATTAATCTGACTCTTCCCTGAGCTGTTAAGTGCATTGGAAGCACAGTAATGTCAATAGTTTGATGATTAACCTGTTATTGCCAGTAATGTTGCTTGTACTTATACGGATCTGCACTGTAGCATTTCAGCTGGGCTTTTACTGCAGGTACAAAAATGGAAAGGCTATTCTACTCATCAGAAGATAACATACAGACTAGTGAAGTGACTTATAAGTGAGTTGCATGTTAACACAAATGTCACAGCTGAATAACAAAACTGCAGTGTCAAACATTGAAATTGGCTTCTGCAAAACCTTCAAGACAAAGGTTAAAAGAGTTTCCAAAATTGCATGCTCATTAAGGCAACCCCATAACTTATTTTTCAGATAAGCAAGAGGGTGTAGACAGGCTACACAAGTAACCGATATACTGCATTTTTGTGTGATAGTGTCTATAGGGGTAGAGTATCCCTTAAACAAAAATGTATACAAACTTTCGGAAAATATAGGAATATGTTGAAGAGCTTTTAAAGCAGTCATAGTAGCCTTAAGTAACATGCCATTTGTTCTCGTATTGTACATATTTGCAAACTAATTTAACTGAAAATTGCAGTGTTTTATATTGTCTGGAATAAAACAGCTTATCTATACACACACACACACACACACACACACACACACACACACACACACACACACACACACACACACACACACACACACACACACACACACACACACACACACACACACACACACACACACGTGTGTGTGTGTGTGTGTGTGTGTGTGTGTGGGTGTGTGTGCGTATGTATATAGCTTTTCTTATCCAGCCTACTCCCTCAAAGATTACATGCAAAACAATTTCTGGGAGATTTAGCATGAACAGTAACATAAATCAGTTTAGCTTAGAAAACCGTAATGCAGCAAATTTTAAATGCAAATGCTTCTAAAACCAAATGTCATTTGTAGTAAGTTCTCTTTCATATACCTAAAGAATGTAAACATTGGTGTATTGCTGTCAGTTGTGTGATAGGAAAAGCACTTAGCATATGTTTTGCCTCCTCATGAGTTCATGTAATAGAGTTTCCAACTGATTGCATTTCAGGGTATCTTCAATATGTTATGTTTGTTTTCTGGAAATCTTATAGTAGATGATTTTTTTAAGAGACCATGGAATCAATGAGATGATGTGGAAAGGTGCAGGCAGATTTTCACTTTGGCACACAGTGCTTTATGTTCATTACCTGTCCGTAGAATGTCGCTTGACACAAATATTTAGCCATAAGACTTATGATTTGGTATGAGTAGACCTCATGTGTATGTTAAAACAAGCAAGATCTTTGAGGTTAATTCCTTTAATATTCCATTCTAAATCTGCAATATTAACAACTTCTGAAGTTTGCTTTCTCATTTAGATGATGGCAAAAGCAAAAGGTATAAGTAGGGCCCAACATCATTTTAACAGAGTGTATCCTCTAGAGAAAAGGACATTACATACACCTACAAGCACGGACTGTTATATAGGTTAATACTAAGCTAATTGCCCTTGCAAGCTATTTTAAGCTTAGCCAACTACCTTTTGGGAGACGCAAATCTTGCACCCTGTGCGTGTAAGATAAACACCATAACCATTAGGCCACCCTTCCACATAAATGCAAATATTTTCCATAATTATTTAATGTTCTGTTCAACTATTTTTGCTGGTGATCTTTGTAACTTAATTCCTAAATATTTCAGTGCACCTGCACATCTGTGCAAAGCAAAATATGTAGTAAGACTTTTCAGGGTTCCAGAAGTTGAGATCTCAGATATATGAAACCAAAGGATCAGCACCACACAGTACTAAAAATGGTGTGAACATCCCAAAAGACTAAACAGATGAAGCAAAATGTGTTCATTCTTACCTGGTGCTCCAGTATTAAACAGATAAAAATACACATTTTGGTGTCAAGAAGCTCCCTCTGAGCCTTACTTCCTTTGCTTACTTAACATTCTGGTGAGTATGTTACTATCAGTTTAAAGAAGAAATAAGAAAAATTGAAATAAGCTCAAAGAAATGTAATGAAATCGCTAGATCTTGTATTCCAACCATTGGATGCTAGATAATTGAACCTATTTTTATTCTATGTCATACATGTAACTGTTGCAAGTTTATATTGAAATCAAATTTATTTTGACATTCCTTTACCAGTACTAAGCATATTCGTTTGATATGCTGATTGTATTAGCCAAAATTTACTCTGTGTGACCACGTGTGCACTATATAGCATTTTACATAGGAAAGATTCACTGAAAATTTAAAAAAAGCATTAGTGAACACTTGTGTAAAATAAAGAAAAGGAATATATATATATATATATATATATATATATATATATATATATATATATATATATATATATATATATATAAATGCTCTAAGGAAACACTTTATGGACAGTGGAAAACTGCATTCTTTTGGATTTATGGCATTATAGCTGAATAATATTAGTAGTGACTACATGAGAGAATGGCACACAGACCATATACAGGGCCAGTGTTAACATTTTGGGGGCCTTCAACAAATGTCAGGTTGGGGCACCCTAGGCACTTCCAGTCTAAGTATCACCCTGTTACTGCTGCCCCTTCTAAGAGCAACTTTTTGTTCATGCTGCAAAGTTTTAGCTGTAGTATGCACAGACTGACCTGTAGCTACAATGTGCTTACATTAGAACAGACCTGTGTATCACACTATGTTGGCCCATCTCACAAAGGGACATTCACATTTACTGACTGACTTTTAATTGTAACAATGATATATCACAACAACAATATGTGCAGGTCTGAATTTAGGTGAAAGGGTGTCCTAGGCACGGCCTACTATTTCAGCACCTGCCCCCCACATACACAATCAGACACACACCCTCCAGTCCTCCCCTCTGTTTTCTCCCATCTTGGGCACCCCATACCATACACATTATTTTTTCTTCCTCTTCTCACATTTTGCCTTACTCTTCATCTTTTTCACGAAGCCATAACTTTCCATGTGTTCTGAAGTACATTTTAAATGTTTTTTTTTTTTTTTCTTTTTACACAACCTTTTCATCCAATGATGGTTTGAATAGAAATTATAATTAAGGAAAGAAATTCTGTGTTGCTGTTCAACTTTCATTTTCTTTACTTCCTTTAAACACACCGTGACCAACACAGCACCGTAATAACCATTTAGGAAATATAAGCCAGTGCCCCCAGAAGCCATAGGGGTTATAGTTGCTCTGGAATGTATTTTTAGGACATTTTTCAAACCTTTTAATCCACCGGTGGCCCAAAAAAAATCAAGAGTAAGAAAAGAATTTCAGTCTTATACTTTTTTCTTTCAAGGAACACAGAAGTTGTACAGCCACAAACAGAATACCAAAGCTAAGACCAAGACTGCATCGGGTAATCCAATGCCACAAAGATATCAGATACACATTTACAAAACTTAAAAACGTAAATAGAACTTTTGAATCAGTTTAAAGAAGTCATGTGATAGCCAAGCCTCCTGCAGTAATTATTACATTTAAAGTGCACTAGTCTTTTTTATTTTAAAAAGAATGTATCATAATATAATTATGTTTGTATTCTAATACATCCCTTTTAAAATAAAAAAAGATTAGGGCACTTTAAATGTAATAATTACCATGGGAACTTGGCTATCACATGACTTCTTTAAACTGACTCAAAGGTTCTATATAGATTTTTAAGTTTTGTAAGTGTTTTATCTGATAAAGTTTTACCATTAAAATGAAAATGCTTATTTTCTGATATCTTTGTGGCATTGGATTGATTGTTCAATACGGTCTGGTTCTTAGCTTTGGTGTTCTGTTTCTGGTAAGACATACATTGTGCCCAAGACTTAGTGTTCAAAGCTGACAAAAGAGATGTTCACAATAAAGTAACAAACCTATTGTTGTGAGGATACACTGGTCCTATTTGGGAATACTGTTTGCCTCCCTAAGCCCCCCAAAAAAGAAAATCACTACTTATGCATCCCTCTGGTGTTAGACTGAAATGAAAGCAGAGGTTGAAATTGCCACATTCATGTATTTCAATTGACTGCTGACATACATATACATGACATGCCTCCTCACTCCTAAGGCAGCCACCTGCATACATGCTTCAGGTGTGATTGTGAAAATAATGTGAAAAAAATAATAATTACAGTAATGTATTTTACTTTGTTGCTCCTAGACAGTATACAGCCCTTCCACAAGCTATAGTAACCTTCATTGTACATCTCTGAGTTCTAAGAGAAAAGTAAAAGAAACAATGACCACGCTGTCCCCAGCCCAAACACAAGCTATAATGACTTCCTGTGCACACATCTAAGGTTTGACTGCGATAAAAGCTAAATAAGTAATCACAACGCCATCTCCAGTCCCCCATCACCTACAGCAGCTTTCTCTACACACACATCTGGGCAGGGCTGGTTTTAGAATGGGTGCGGCTGAGAGCAGCTGCCATCATCAGCTTTATTGTAAAAGGGTCATATCACAGTCCTATTCAGGTTCAAGAGCATAAGCAGAAAATTAATACATTTTTCCCCTCATTTTCCCCAACCAGCAACAGCTTTTGTGGGGCCCCCACACAGTCAAGGATGATTAAGGGAGCCCCCTGTATCCATTTATACAGTATGGGGAGTGGGATCCACCAAACCCCTAAATGATCTAAATGTCTGAATGTTCTGTGATATATTTTATACCTTTTTTTAAAACATAATTACTTATTAGCTGTACATTTACTGATACCCAGAAGAATAATGCATGTGTCCTGGCATTATTGAGTCTGCAAACATATACAAATCAGCAATATTTTTTCTCACATACACACACACACACACACACACACACACACACACACACACACACACACACACACACACACAAAACAAATCAGCAATATTTTTTCACACACACACACACACACACACACACACACACACACACACACACACACACACACACACACACACACACACACACACATATATACATGCATAAGCCATAGCAATGCTAATTTTGTACTTATTTCAGAAAATAGCAGCACATTGTGCAATAGTGGTAATGCCAAATATATATGTGACAGTTGTTTCACAGTCATCAAACAGCAGCAGGAGTAAATCACTTTTATTTTCCTCATTGAGGAGTAATGCATACCTGTAACTGTCTGATTTTACAGACCTTCCCTGAGTTTGTTCATGATTTTGCTCTTACCTTCATAAAAAGTTTGATTTGCTGGTAAATCATTCAGCATTACTGTCAATAAATCCAGATATCAGAGTTTTTTTTTATTTTTTATTGTACAAAATAAATGCATGTTGATGCAAAAGATGTTATTCTATTATTTTTTTAAGTGAATTAGAGTAATGTTTAAAATGTGTTCCTGATTTTGAGCCTTTATTTTGCTATTATTTTTGACGTACTGAATTCTTCAGAAAAGAAGATGAGAGTTTTAGTATCTGATGTTCTGCCAGTATTTATAAATTTCTCTTAAAGAAAAAAAAAACATCCCTGAAGATCAGAAGCATCAGCTCCTCTTAAAATCCAAGGGTTTGCACTGAGATAAGTCATTCTGGGCTGCTGATCTCTCCAGTGCTTACCTTGTTCTTGTTCATTATCAGCTTTATCCTAACAGGATCATATCACAGCCCTGTTCAGGTTTAAGAGTGTAATCAGGAAATTAGTACACTTTTTTCTACTCATTTTCCCCAACCAGCAGCAGCTTTTATGGGCCTCCCCTACAATCAAAGATGATTAAGTGGGCCCCTGCAGACATGAGTATTTTAGGTACCTAAAGCTGGCAATATTGTTAGTTTTAGTGGAGATAATGTCCACCAGCAGAGTTTACCTTAGCCAGGGGCACTATGTCAGTGGTAAAATATTTAATGGGATTGTGAAGCCTGTTACTTGATAAAACAGTTACTATATCCAGAGATATATTTGAATTTTAAAGGAGATGTAAATAAGAGCTATTACCCACCTGCTTTACTAAGTACACAACATTGCTGTATTAGCCTTTGCTGGTTAGACAAAATATCAAGATATGATAACTTGCTGTGGTTGGGGAACACCCAGGAATAGGGGGGACCACAGAGCTTGCTGGTGCATAAAGTTGGCTATGACCACATACAAAGATGTTGAGCTGCACACCACAACAACCAGTGGTGGCTGGTAACTTCAAATGAAAGGGGTCTGCAAGAGACACCTGAATGGGGAGAGACCAACTAGAAAAAGGTGGGGTTAACTTCATGGGGCAGAGCTATGGTACAGTAGGATCAACACTGCCAATGCTTACCATGTTACATAAAATAACTGCTCGATCAGTATTGCACATGCTGAATAGTCTACCAAATACTAGACAAAATTGCATTTCAGAGCTAATGAGATGTTTAGGTTATGATATAACAGCACAAAACCTAAACATCTCTAAACAGTAAAAAAGTAGCAGGTCTTGACTTCATGAAATTATTATGAGTACACATGATGTAGTAAACATACATTGTACTGTATCAGCTTATCTACATTTTGAACAATGTGAAGTGAACAGTAAGGAGATTTGGAAATCCCACTGTACTATCTTAATTTATTATTCAGAATTCAAGTTCACTCCTACACCTAATGTGCCAGTGGTTCTGGGAGACACTGACACAGGCTTGTATGACAGTTGAAATTACGAAAATACACATTAATCTTTCAAAGCCAGAATTACAACAGTAAACAGCAGGGTCAGTCAACCCATTTCATTCACAAACAACTCTCTCCCATTACAAACAAAAGTATCTGCTTTGACCCTACCAGGAATAAAGTATAAATAATAATAACACTTAGGTTACATACTTGCATTAATCTCATTTAGTTGACAGACTCATTAGTATGTGTACCAGCTTGCCTTACACCAGTACAAATTTCATTTTATTTTACTTTTGTTTATCTGAGTTTGTCCAACTGTCTTTAGTAAAAAAAACTTTTCAGCATATGTCCACGGAGAAAAAACTCTAACATATTACAAACATTTTTAAACAGACATTTGGTATGTACATGAACAGACATAAAATAACATACATTAAGAATGACTCATACATTTGATAATTAGATTACATTCAACTAAAAGTACAGACAACTGTTATAGTCTTACAAAGGTGAAATTACAGCAGGGCCAGTTGTTTCATTCACACATAGCAACAATCCCTATTGCCCATCCCACCCACAGTATCTAATTTGATCTTGTGAGGTTAAAATATGAAAAAAAAGATCAAAGACAACATTGTTATTAATATATGTATTTTTTTTTTCACATAAACAATTGCTAGAGTTCAGAGCTTGTGGTCAGTCTTACTTCACTCCGATGCATGTTGCTCTTGCAAAGCAAGTCAGAAGTACAACAGTAAGGCCAGTCATTTCATTCACACATACTAGGCATAGCCCCCAGCCTGATTGCCTACCCACAGTATCTGCTTTTAGCCTACAAGGTTTAAAATAATGAAGAGAGAAGAAAATATTTACATTCTTTTGCATCACATAGTCAAGAGCTTGCAGGTGATCTTATTTCAGTTCACCCATAACAACAAAACATCAACACACCATCCTAATCTATCTTGGCAAACCCTGAAAAAAGATATTAGGCTAAAAAAAATTTCACCTAGAAGCAGCCCCCAAAATACACTGCATGCCTAGTATTTATCTGACCCATACCAGGATATTTTTTTTAGAAAAAAGACATCCGCAGTCAAGCAGCCTCCAAAGCACACTGCCTCCTTAGTATCTGGTTCACCCTGCCAGGATATTATATTAAAAAAATATTCACAAACAGTCTCCAAAACACACTGCCTCCTAAGTATCTGGTTCACCCTGCCAGGATATTATATTAAAAAAATATTCACAAACAGTCTCCAAAACACACTGCCTCCTAAGTATCTGGTTCATCCTGCCAGGATATTATGTTAACAAAATCATCAACAGCCCCCAAAACACACTGCCAGGATATTATATTAAAAAAGAAAGTCATAAACAGACCCCAAAACATGCAGACCATTCGTATCTGATTAATCTTAGTATTATATTAAAAAAGAAAAGCATCAGCAGTCCACAAAACACATTACTCCCCTAGTATCCGGTTAGCCCTTCCATGATATTATATTAAAAAAAAGTCATCAACAGCCCCTAAAACACATAGACCAGTTTGACCCTGCCAGTAAGAAAATGCAGAAAGTATCTGGCTTGCCCTTGCTGAAATAAAAATGAGGGATTCATTTTTTTTGGGGGGGGGGGCACATTATAAATGGCCTTCCTTGGATTCTCTTACCTTAAAGTTTGATTCTGAGTTTCACTCAGAATAATAAAAAAAAAATTCATTGATAGATTTCCTCCATCTCTCACTGTCTCCCTCACAACTTAACTATGTCTAGGTAAAGCACGGGAAGAGAACATGAGAATAATTGAACTAATCAGCAGCCATGTCACATAGTCAGATTACATGACCGGCTGTTGACTTAACAGTCCCATCGACCTCCAATTTCCTGTGGTTTAAACCGCAATGATTTCTGGGCATCTTTGTTGAGGCCTGCAGTCTTCTCAATCTGGACTATTTTGAAAACAGTCCGGTGACAAAAACGCATATATATATAGTGTGCATCTGTGGGCAGATTTTGCCGAATAAAGTGGTTGAAGATATTTGCTGTTATATGTTTGGATTATATATATATATATATATATATATATATATATATATATATATATACATATTTTTTTTTCTTAATCATAACTTGAGCATGCATGTGTGCTGCTCTGAGTTATATATATATATATATATATATATATATATATATATATATATATATATATATATATATATACATATATTTTTTTTCTTAATCATAACTCGAGCATGCACACTGGACATAGGGGTGGAAGACCCCAGTGTGGATGCAGCAGATATCAGTGACCACTCTCTAACCACAGCTGTTCATATTTACTGGATTAGATGGCTCAGAAGGAGAAACAACATCTGAAGATGTTATTAAAGGTGGAGCCTAACAGCTTGCTGCAGATCTTTCATGTACATGACTGGCAAATCCTACAGACTGAAAGAAGTTACAGGGTTTTCTGCAACTGAATGTTGTGGGACCTTGTTGTCATTGCTGTTGCTAGCCATAACAGTTCCGCACTACAAGTACACTGCAGTGTCACTGACATGATCCAGAATGCCTGCAACAAGGTAAACAACTTTGCACAAGGGAGGATGTCAATGGACAAGGTTCCACCAACTCAGACCACTTTCATGGACTTGGGGGTATTCCTATTACCTCTGTCTGGGTTGAGAGACTGCATTCCTAAACCAGGTAGAGGACTAGACATTGGTGCAGATCCTTACCCACCATCTCATGAGTTTGTGGGTGATGCCTCAGGTGAGTATATCCTTACACATGTAAAATATAATGCAATATGTCACAACCTTGAACAGCCATATACTGAATACATTCATATTTATTTATTCTATTTTAGGTTACATTTGTTAACCAGAGAAGTCTGGCTTGACACAAAGTGGAGGCCCTGGGAGAAAAGCTCCAGTACATGCTAAACAATCAAAATCTTTTAGTTATATAAAATCAACAATGTCAGGCAGAATACAATTAAAATACATTTTACAATGTCAAATAAAATAGTAACTATGCGCACAGCAATAAGACTTCTTATACTAATTATATTCTATACAAAATTAGTTAAATAAATAAATATGCGATAGGACAGCTGTCATGATATAGAGTACTGAGTTATTTAAAAAAGGTGGATAACAAAGGGTTGACTTAATTTTGAGATATAAATGAAATTAGTGATAAAACAGTTAAGAGGGGCATAGGCAGAAGGTGGGGTGAGTGAAGGCTGAGTGAGAGCTGGCAACAGAGTTACAACAGAAGAGAAGGAATAAAGTGGAGATGCTAATGTCATCCAGGAGATGTACAGCTACAGAGCCAGGATGTTGAGAGGCATTCTCTTAGATGTATTTTGAATGGCTGTTGGTTTTCAAGAAACCTGAGAGCATGTGGGAGGGCATTCCAGAGGGTAGCTACAGAGTCTGAGTATAAGGAGACTCTAGATGCATTTTGATGGAGAGGAGGAGTTTGTCTTTTGTGTGAAGAGCTTTGGTAGAGTGGTAGTGCTGAAACATTCTTTTTATTGACGGACACTTATCAGGGAAGGATATTAGACTATGAGCTAGTAGTAAGTGGCTATAGTGGAGGTGATGTGGCAGGTCAGTCCAGTTTGTTTTTTTAAGGGCAGAACAATTAGCAGTTCTAAAGGAGCTATTTGCAGCAAAGTGAGTGATTTTATTGTAACATTGTATCAGCTTTGTTCGTCTGGAAGTGTATAGGTTAATAAAGAGTGGGGAGGCATACAGTAGGGTTGGTAAGTGGTAGGCTGTTAACTATAGCTTCTTTATTTCTATCTGTTAGGTAGGGTTTTGTTTTATATAGCAGGCCAAGGTTTTTGGTGTTTTTTAATAACAGTTTGGAAGTGTAGGTCAAATTTTAAGTTGTAATCAATAATGACTCCTAAGAGTTTGGTGTTAGTGACCTGTTCAATCAGGGTGCTATTTAATGAAGTGATTTTGACAAGAGTTTTGCTTTGGGAACATATTTTAGTTGTGAAAAGTAGTAGTTTTGTTTTTGGGGGGTTACGTAGGAGTTGTGAGTTGTCTAGCCAGGATTATATGGATGTAAGGATTCTTGAGTAATTTTTTAAAGTTTTTGTAGGTTAGAGGCTGTCCAAATGAGTGTAGAGGCATCTGCATATTGTACAAGAATGGTGTGCTTGGAAGCAACATGCAGATCATTTATAAATATATTAAATAGCATGGGGTCCAAGTATGGAACCTTGTGGCATTCCATGGCTAGAAATTATAAATATTCTTGTGGAATTCATCTGTTAAGCTATTAATCCAGGACAGTTGTACTAATTGTTTTCTGTGAGAGATGGTGTTGCATGCTTTGGACTGGTCTAGGAATAAGGAAAACACTAGGTTTCTGGTGTTTCTGTTAATGGTATCAGCAAAGTGAAGGAGGGCAGTAATCATATCAACCATGCAGGTACTTAAATGTTCCAGCAGCCTCAAAAGTTAGCATACAGTACAATAGTTTACATTAATTGCATGTCATACTATTGTACAGCTGTTATAGCACAGGGAACTGAGATGGTCACTAAGTAAGCTGCAATAGCTAGAACTTTCCAACTACCTGGACTACCTCCAACTCACTACAGTCCACAAGCTCATTTTTAAACCTACTAAGTGCCCTGCACTAACTAACATATTGACACAATAGACCCATCACAGAACTCTAAGATCTGCCCACCAAACCCTCATTTCTGTACACAAACCAAAGCGCCCCCCCAGGTCAGCTTCTCCTATCCTTTTCCTTAGCCAAAAAATGGAACTCTCTTCCTCCCTCTCTAAAAATTTCCGCAAACTTTGATCACTTCAAAACCCAGCTCCATTTCTGCCACTCCAATAACAGGAAATGCATTTGCACTCTACCTACCTAATCCTGCCTAATACATGAATACATACATACACATAAGGTACCTTTCACCTTACCCAATAGGAGTTCAATCTTATTTACTGTTTTCTTACAAATGTTTTTTCATAACATTCTCAGAAGATTTAAAACGTCAGTACAATGGTGACTCTGTACTATTGATCTCTAATTGTATATACATGTAAATATGCATTGTATACCATACTATGTTGATATTCTACTGTGCTTATGTTTTACTACATAATTTTTACTAATTGCTTAATTGTTACTATGTCTACTATGTTTTGTGGAGCTTTTCTCCTTGGGCCTCTACTTAAAATGGGCTCCTTGAGCCCAGTGGACCTCCCCGGTCATCAAACTGAAAATAAATAAATAAATAAATAACATTGGTTGCTAGGTTATTTCTAACTACTTTCAGAACTGATTCCGTGTATTGGCCCCCCACTGCCAATGCAGGCATGCTTGATGTTATGGAATCATCTGATCCTGATGATGATGGCAGCCAAAGCATGGTACAGTCAGTGGATATACTGCTCTTTTTAGCTTAGGGTACTGTATTGAGCAGGATCTCTACCCTTTCCACAGATACAGCTCCATTGCCTTGCAACCTGACCCTGATTGCCTGCCTCCCAATTAACCAATGAAAGACAGGAATTAGGGAACACAGCAATAGAGTATGCACTCCTGTCCTCTGCCTCACAAGCAATAGAGGGCACTGATGATACCATTGAGCAAGGGGAAGGGGAGTTAGTATGATGGTAACTGACAATTCCATTAGTCCCACCCCATACCTCTTCCCATTACACAACATATGCACAGGGCAGTTATACAGGCACAGGCCAATGCCACAGTGGCCACAGCAATGTTGTTTAATATAGTTCTTAACATACATAGAAAGGTATTGGTAGTGTGCCAGAGAATGTCTTTATCCTTCATGAGCCTGTCTGCTGCCACATGCTGGTCCTGACATCATTCATGTGGACATCCTTCATATGCATCAAGTGGTGAAACACACCATGGGATGGATAGGTCATGGACACATTTATATAGTATCCCATCCTCCATGCCACATACTGGTGATGAGGATGCTAAGGCATACTATGGCTGCCTGCCCCCATAAACAAGGCATACTTGATGGTCATCACCATTGGCATGGCATGCTCTTTGCACTTATGTAGCTCACCATCATCTTGTGCCATCCACATTTTGTGCTGAGGACATTCCTCTTGAGAATGGCTTCATAGACAGGGACAAGCACAGTGTGTGCCAGCACCATATAGGGACCCCTAGACCTGCCACAGATAAACACACATTGTAAAACAGCATCTGGTGGGGCTGTGTCCATTGGAACACACAGACTGACCAAAAATCAGCTACCTCATATCAGTAACCCCATCCATGCCCCCTATCTTATTCCCTACATTAAACACACATAGCATAGCAACTGACCACACTCTCTTACCTGCCTCCATACCTAAACCACTTTACTGCTAATATCCAAGCACAACTCCCAAAAATATGCAAATCACGCTAGCTCTTCTCTTTCTTAATCTTACATGCCTAGCCTACATCATGACCCTACACAGTAAAGCACCACGAGATAACTACTCATTCCATACCACACACATATTCACACTTACAAAAACACACATAAACTTCAGTATCAGTCCAACTATATTTAATGATAACACAATACTACACATACACAAAACCTACACACAAACTTCTTACACTAGAAAAACATAATTGAAATCCAACATAGATATGACCCACATAATTAAACACATACTACTTATCACAAAGAAGCTCCTTACCTCATGGGATATTTACCCAAACCCAGGACCACTCAATACCCTACTATCAACCAAACAGGCATCTGACCTACTGATACTTAACATCAATACCAGGAGTGTGTCAAATAAGCTTCCAGACCTGCATGCATTTATAAACCACTACTCCCCTGACATACTGATAGGGTTGCCACCTTCGTTCACGGCTAAAACCGGAGCCACGCCACGCCCCTCGCGTCACCAGTAACCCCGCCCCACCGCCTCTCGCGCCAACATAGCGCCCATTTTGTGATGTCACGACAGCAGCACTCAACGGAACGCCTCTTTTCGCTCGCCGCCTGCTTTTGGAGGATTTGCTATGCTTTTCTGTAAGAAAAGCATAGTAAATCAGCCGATCAACGGAACGCCTCTTTTTGCTCCGCCGCTGCTTTTGGCTGATTTGCTATGCTTTTCTGTAAGAAAAGCATAGTAAATCAGCCGATTTACAAACTCCGATAGTCTGTTTCCTTTTTGAAACAGAATACCGGAGTTTGTACAGTGTTTTCTGGACTACCGGAGAATCAGTTTGATTTCCTGATAGTCCGGAAAAAAAACGAAGGGGTGGCAAGCCTACATACTGACCATTACAGAAAAATGGCTAAAACCCAACACCCAGAATGAAGAAATCCTCCCTCCAGGTTATAATATCCTAAGACTGGATAGAGAAGGTAGAAAGGGAGGAGGGGTTGCCATTCTCTTTAAAAACTTTCTCAATATCCAGTCTCTACAAATCCAACTACCTAAATTTCATAATGCCAAAACCTTAGGCTCAGTCATGATCCTAAACAACAACAAAAAAAATCGACATCCTTGCCTGCTACATCCCACCAGGAAATAATGCTCCCATAATTGTGGACATCTTACAATGTGCTACAGATAATCTTCCTCAATAAACTATTCTACTAGGGGACCTAAATATGGACTGGTTAGCCTGTAATGCTAACAACCCCACTAACCACATTAATCTGTTCGGCTTTTCCCAACTTATACAAGAACCCACTAGAGCAGACAAAAAGTCCCCAAAACAATCAATTCTGGACTGGACACTAGTCAATTGCCCAAAACAAAATTATCAGACAGGCTGTCTACCTGACAGTCTAAGTGACCACCTCCCCACATTCCTCCTACACAAATGATCCAACATACCCAAACCTATAGTATATAAACAAATCAGAAATAACCATAACCTAAACCCACAGGACCTCAACAACATTCTAAAACAATGTAACTGGGAACCACTAAGAACCCTAGTGTTAGACCAGGAGGTTGAATACTTTAACAGTACCTTCTACCAATATTCTTAATATAGTTGCACCCATCAAGAAAATCAGGACTAAAGCTAACTATGCACCATGGCTTAGCAGGGAAACAAGGGCCCTACTGAAGCCCAGTGATAAGGCATGGAAAATTTGGAAGAGAGATACAATTTCCCTTACCAAACAAAGTTACCAACAACTTAAAAACTAGGCCAAGAAGCTAACCAAACTTTATAAACAGAACTACTTTCTCAGTGTCCAAAGTAAACACTCAAAACATCCACAAAAGCTTTGGCAAACTATCAACTCCCTACTGAAACCAGGCAAAACTACCATGCCAGCTCCCAACTCCACCAATAACAACAACAACCTAGGCTCTAAATTTAATCATCATTTTACAGAATCCATCCTAACATTATCAACTCAATTATCCAAAAGCATCCATGCACATATCCCAGCCAAATGTCCAAATTACATCCCCTCTTTTACTCTCTCTCCAATTGCCACCACCACAGTCAAAAAAACCTTCCAAAAACTGAAACCTACCACCCCTGCAGCTGATAGTCTTCCTGCTAGCTTCCTAAAAATAGCAGCTGAATCCTTATCTTACCCTGTATCTATCCTTATCAACCGCTACATACAGGAATCCTATATCCCCAGCTATGGAAAATTTAATATATTATTCCACTGCACAAAGGAGGTAATTCTTATGACTTCTCAAAGTATTGTCCCATTGCCATTCTGTCCCCCTTATCTAAGATACTTGAGAAATGTATACACTCCCAAGTCATGCAATACCTGAACAAACACAATCTCCTCTCCACCACACAGCATGGATTTCGGCCACAAAACAACACAACAACTGTTCTACTCTTTCACTAATTTGGTTAACCAACATAGAAATAACAATAACTTTGTATCTGCTATATTCTTAGATCTATCAAAAGCATTTGATATGGTCTCATACCCCATACTACTTGATATTCTAGCCTCCCTATCCTTTGCCCCTTCTACTATTACCTGGTTCAAGAACTATCTGACAGGCAGCAATCTGTCCAGTGGCAAGGTGTACTATCCCCATTACTTCCAACTACCATAGGTGTACCACATGGCTCAATTTTGGGCTCACTTCTTTTTTCCATCTTAATCTACATACCTCTGCCCAACATGCCACACTAATATAGTATGCAGACGATTCGTCTATAATCTGCTCAGCCTCAACTCTAGCTACTATACAACAACTCACTTAACAATCCTTTAGCTCTGTGGAATGGTGGATTACTACTATCCAACTCATCCTAAACCCTAACAAGACTAAACTGCTTCTTTTTACCCCCAACAAATCAAAATCTACACATCTGTCCTTTTCTGTCTGCCCATACAAAACTCCTTGGTGTAGAGATTGATAATCTCCTCTTTGATGTCCATATTTCTCAAACCATCAAAAAGGTACATAAAAAAGGGACACTATATAGACACAAACATTTCCTCATAGATCAGGCATGAGTCACCCTAGCCCAAACTCACCTATTGTCCACATTAATGTATGCAGGTCCAATTCTTACCCAGATCAGAAAACTTGAACTTAATAAGCTTGAATCATGCTATAACAAAATTGTCAAATATACTAGCAACTCCACCTTCAGAACCCAAACTTCCCCAACTACTCAGTTACCACCAACTAATCATTGCCTATAATATCGTGAAACAGCCTGATAGGACCCCATCACTAAATCAACTGCTCACTTACTATATAGCTAACTGACCTCTGCTCCACTGATACATTTCTCCTCTGTATCTCTAGGGCTAACAGCTCTGCAGGGAAAGCACTTTTCTCCCACACCATAGCTAGAACAAGGAATACCCCCCCCCTTCCCTGACGTCTGCCTCTACTACCACACAGATCAAAAACTCACTCAAAGCCCAACTCATGAATACAAGGTTATGTCCACGCATTACATAAATATCACATCTCTCTCTGTCAGACACCTTCCTAAATCACTTACTATAATCATACTACAGTATTAGAACTATGAAAGTATACCTCGAGTTTTTGATTTCTTCATGTTAAACATATTGTCAACAATTTCACTTGTTATTATGTATTTATCTGTATTGTATTATTTGACTAAGACTGTCTCATATTTTTTGATTATCTATTAATCTGCTTGTGGAGCTTTTCTCCCAGGCCTCCACTGTAAATGGACCTGGTCCAGTTGTATTATCCCAGTAAACAAACGTAAAATAAAATAAATAAATAAAATCACCCCATCTGATCACGTACTTCACTCAGGAAGCACCATCCTTTGTCTGCACAGTCTTCAAGCTCAGCAAGTTTGCCAGGACATGACATACAATTACAGTACGTGCATATCATTAGCACTTCCATGCTAGAGCCTTTATTAAACACCTGTCACTGTTGCCCTTCCCATCTGTATATCTGATGACAACTATGCCCTTATCATAGTGCTCTGTTACCAGGATAACTTGTGTCTGATAGATAGTGTGGCCAGTCCATGCACAATATAGCACAGACTTGCTGTAGTACGGTATGCTTCATTATTACTGTTTTCTATGTCTTTTCTGACCCATAGTTGTGAACCAGACTCTGCTTCTTAGCCAGTGCCATGGCATTCTTCACCCACCTTCATCTGTATGGTCATCTCCTGCAACCTTGTCTTCTAAAGGTTGCTCACTAGGCTCTCCCTCCACTGCTTCCTTCAGCAAATCCTCTTCTTTGATAGCAAAGCCTGTCTATATAACAATATGCTGTAAAACATAGCACAGATGGCAAATACCCTGCGGCAGGTTTCTAGAATGTACTGCATTATGCTGACAGAGGCATATAAGTAGTCAAAGTCAGCCTTCAAAAATCTTAACATATGTTTAACAAAGGTGTGGTTCTGTAGCAGTGCAGAGCCATAAGCATTCTCTACCATGGTCTGTGAGTTGCATGTCAATGTCATGAGCCATGGCTCCAGGGTTATCTGGTACTGCTAATGAGATGTTCTAAAGGAAAGTCCCCCCACACAAAATGATAGAAGAATTCACACGTGCCAGATATGGGAATTGTGGGTACTGCCTGGTGGCACCCTGACACATTATATATTACTCTGTGCAGTGAGTACCACCTGTAGGTTGATAGAGTGGAATCCCTTGTGGTTGCTATACTATTGTCTCTGCATCCCACATGGTGCCTTGATGGTGATGTAGGTGCAGGTGATGGCACCAAGTACCTCAGGGAAATGGGCTATTTCACAGAATGCCTACATACGTTGTTTTACTCCTCTGTAATAAGTAGAAATGACTTATACTCCTCCATGTGCTGTAGCATGGCATCAAGGAACTGGTGAAGTATTTATGAGGCAGAAGCCTGCAATACCTCCACTATGTTCCCAGTTGCCTACTAGAAATCCCTGTTGTAAGAATTGTCAATGCCACACATACCTTGACATCTAGAGGTACTGATACTCCATGCATCCCACATGCCTTCATAAGAAGGCAGTACATGCGTACTAACCCCTATATGGTGTCTCTGTGCATATAGTCATGGTCCACTATTTCTGTGATGTAGAAGTGATGTTATCTTAAGTGTGGCTACAGTTTTTGGTGATACACAGGGTGATGATGCACATCATCATGGCTAGCTGCTGCACAGGGTGATGATGCACATCATCATGGCTAGCTGCTAAGAGCATGCCTTGAACATGTACATTTCAGCTAATCTTGCTGCTACCTTCAACAGCATTGTGAGGTCTCTGTCACTGTTCATCAAAATTTTATATGTACAGCTACATCAATGACCATACTTTATTGTGCATTTTTAATACATTTCTGTATCACTGCCCCATGTTACTTTATCTCACTCGCATTCAACATTGGTCTCATTATTGGGTCTATGTTGCACTGAAACAATCATTCCACGGATGAAGATTCGGCAAATAGGGTTCGACAAAGAGGTGTTTAATGTTAAGTGCATTCGACAATGTGATATAGACCCTTATAGTATTCGGTAATTAAAGCTGAAGTACTAAGAAGCATAACACATGACAAAAGGGGCCTTACTGGAAAATTCAACATGATTTAGGCGTTGGAGTCAGGTGATGGGAAGCATCATCAGAAGCCATCCTATTTAAATCTATCAATATGAGGTAAGGTTGTGTCACAAAGTGGGCAAGAACTGGGCCAACTTACAGCTCCTGTGAAAGGTGATCAGGCACTTGATAGCACATCAGAGTTTTATGTTTGGTCACTGCTAAGCTAGTAGTACTAAGAGAGTGAGTAGTCCAGACTAGTGACGAGGGGCTGCACTGAATCAATGTGTATATGTATTTGTGTATGTGTGTTTGGGTGGGAGCAATGCTACCAATCAGTATACAATCTGCAGGTCAGGCCATAGGAAAAACATAGTTTCTGACTACAACTAGCGCACTTTTGATTGAACTACCTTATGCTAACTGGCATATGACATCATCCAAACCATTCAATGATGCACCACTAAGGGACAGGCATGAGCTTCTAAACAGATTCCTAATGTATGTAAGACAATGTTAAATACTGAACAGCTACAGCAATCCCCCATATTCTGCATGCCTTGCACGGCATGCAGGATTAGTGCAGGAGCTCCAGCAGGCAATATGTCTGCCGAGCAATCCAGGAACAGCCTGCAGGGGCGTGCACGAGCACTCCTGCACTAGTCCTGCACGGACTAAGCCCTTGTATACAAATCACCCCATTTGCAAGAGAAATCCATGCAAATGAGGTGAATTTGCGATCCAGGAAGCTTGAAACTGGCCATGCAGGACTAGTGTAATCTGCAGAAATGTACTTGGTTAGTAACCGAGTACATGTCTGCAAAATCCAAAACAGGGCCATGACAGCTCCAAATAAAGGCTGCATATCAGTCAAGAAGCATGCCAATGGCTACGTATAAGACCACTGGCATTGCAAACAGCCTAAAAAATTTAAAAAAAATCAACTTTTATTTATTTATTTTTTTGCAGATCTTGGCTGTTTAAGCATAGGGCAGTGGTGCTCAAACGGGATCAGGGGGAAATAATAAAATAAACCTGAAATAAGCATTCTAACTAAAATCACTATTCTGCCATGAAAGTCAATAGCAGGCAGAAGACAACATGGCCAGTGAGTAGTGGTTGCTAAGGGGGGAGGCTAAGTGTGAGACATGTAACTATGCATTAGCAGGCAATCCTATGCAAATGAGGGGAATGATAATGAATTCCAGTTTTCCCCAGCATGCTAGTTAGGCTCCAACAGTGCAAGAGTAGGAATAGCTTGGTGCAAGCCTAGGAGTTAGCTGACATCATGGGGGTGTGTGTCAGGCATACTGTAAGCAGATTGGTGCCCTGTGACTCAAGTTTGCTCCTAGCTAAGCACAGCTAAGCAAGGGTGTGTGTCTGAGTCTGTCTAGCACTCTTTACATTGCCTAAGCAGGTGTGTGCACCACACACTGGGTTTTAAAGGTATTAAAAAAAGTTAAACCAGGAAACAGCAGCTCTGTGCCCATTTGAGCACTCTGTTTGTGCAGCCTGTCACTGGGCCTAAATAGGAAGGCAATGGGAAGGGAAAGCAGTAGTAGGAAGGTAATCAAGGAGAACTAGCATAGCTGGCAGGTGAAATGTATCAGAATCAGCCAATTACACAGGCAGCAGCCCAGCCTAGCATAGAACACTACTATAAACTATGCAAACACCTTCTCCCTCTGTTTTTTCCCACACTCTGCACCACCAGTGTATACAAGCGGGGAACTTTTAACAAATAAAACAACAAAATGATAGGGGCTGCAATAGCTATCATGCAACAACTTGTGGAAGATGCTCAGGGTGGTGAGGATGTGAATGCTGTCGACCAACCCATACTGAGGAGATGGAAAAGAGCGTACAGACCCAGGGTAACCTACCAGGGGCTACATGAGCTGGAGATGGTGGAGCACTATAGGGTGGAGAGGGACCTCCTTCAGCAAACTGTTGAGCTGTGCCGGCCATGCCTGACACACAGAACTAACAGAGGGGAACCCATCTCAATGGATACCAAGGTATGTGTAGGCCTAAGAATATTAGCTACAGGTACCTTCCAAAGGCCAACTGGGGATATGATGGGGATCTCACAGGCATCAGCATCCAGGGAATTCCACCAGTTCCTGGATGCCATGTCAGCACATGTCGGTGAGCAGGTTTATTTCCCCAGCACCTGTGAGGCATTGGCCAGCAATATGCAACTGTTCCACCAAATAGCAGAATACCCTGAGGAAGTGGGTGCTATAGACTGCATGCACATTTGCATCAAAGCACCACCCAGTGAGTGGGGTATGGTCTACATCAACCGCAAAGGCTTCCCCTCCATCAACTGCCAGGTCATGTGCGATGCCCAGGGCATAATAATGAATGTGTGTGCTGGCTGCCCTGGAAGCTATCATGATTCCCACATCTGGCACCTGATGCAGCTGTACCAGAATTTTGCCAGTGGGGACATCCCTCACAGTCACCTAGTGGGGGATGCTGGATATGCATCAGAAATGCACACACACCCGAACATGAACTCCATAATGAGGCACACGCACAGACCAGAATTATAGTAGAGCATGTGTTTGGGATGCTCAAGTCATGGTTCTGGTGTCTGGAAACATCCGGTGGAGCCTTGCAGTACTCACCAGCTACATGTACCCAAATTGTCATTGTATGTGCCATGCTACACAATATGATCCTGCAGAAATAG
This sequence comes from Protopterus annectens, assembly GCF_019279795.1. NCBI lineage: Eukaryota > Metazoa > Chordata > Ceratodontiformes > Protopteridae > Protopterus > Protopterus annectens. Next base: position 908,175,644 of record NC_056732.1, read on the forward strand.
CTGCAGCAGGAACAGCATGGGGCATGGCCACACAGCCCCCCCCCCATCATTGTCAAGGCCTGCACAGGCACAGAGTGACTCGGAGGAGGAAAAACCTGAGCCTGCCCCAGTAGGCAGAAGGAGGCATCCCCAGTATGCCCTGGCCTGGGCAAAGAGGCAATGCATAGCACATACACTGACATGGGAGGGACCCAGGGAATAACACTTCTCTCTGACTCTCACATACAGTAAAAGCGATGCCAAACATGACACTACCTGTGCTCAACCATGTAAAGGGAGTGTACTATGTGCATCCAACATAGGCATCCCTGCAGCACCATCCTCATTACTGGGACACCCACAAGGTAAGTAACTCATACATACCAGTTGGGGGGTGTCACATCCCCAACAACAATCACAGCCAGCAGGACAGGTGTAGAAAAACACAAAGGCTGTGCTATGGCCTCTGAATGATGCCTATGGGTAACCTCCCCCCAGGCCTACACAGACAGACTACAGCAGGTTAGGCAGTGGGACATTAGTTCTGAAGGGTTGGAAGTCAGAAACTAATATGTAGGTAAATCAAAGCTAAGATCTGTAGTACACTGGTATGCCTCTAGTCAGCATGATAGGTTAGAATACAGAATGAAATGGAGTACCTGACATACCTCTACAGTCATAGCAACTGTGTACAAGTGTCAGGTGTGCCCCCCATCCTATGTAGAAATGTAGTAACAGTCAGGTATGCCCCCCCCAATCCTGTGTAGAAATAGTCAGGTGTGCCCCCCCATCCTACATAGAAATATAGTAACAGTCAGGTGCACCCCCCAATCCTGTGTAGAAATGTAGAAATAGTCAGGTGTTCCCCCCATCCTATGTAGAAATGTAGTAACAGTCAAGTGTGCCCCCCCAATCCTGAGTAGATATGTAGAGATAGTCAAGTGTGCCCCCCCCAATCCTGTGTTGGAATGCAAAAACAGTCAGGTGTGCTCCCCCCAACCCTACTTAATTATGCAGTAACAGTCTGGTGTGCCCCCAATGTGATGTACACATGTCATAACAGTCAGGTGTGCCCCCCACAGCCCTATGTAGAAATGTAGTAACATGTATGTGTAGGTCTACTACCAATGGAGCACAGATGCACAAAGGTGACCAAGTTAGCAGGATAGGTTGTAGCATCTGCACAATATGCAAGTATGTGTGTGTTAGGTTGGTGTGTGTCCCATATCATGTGAGAATGGTTGGTATGTATGCATTTTGGGATAAGCCTGGTGGCCATTGCCCACTACCGTTGATAACAGGGACAAGTTCTCACAACTGCAGTGCCATACACAATACCCATCAGTATAACACAAGCTAGCAGTAAGCCATTGCAAATGTGTGGTGGTAATATGTGTCACCATCTGAAAGACTAACATGGCATGGCTGTTGGTCTACATATACAAGCAGTACACAGGAGAAAGTACCCCAGAAATACAATATATGTTGTGTCACTTTGAAATGGACACACCCTTGGAAATGTACATACAGGTATGCATCACATTATTTGGTCCTGTAGTAGGGCTTATGGTGTTGCCTGGCCAGACACTTGCAGATCACAAAAGAGGTAGGACTGATAAATTGGGAAACAGCTGATGTACCTGCACATACAAGCATAATTGGAATGTCCAATGCATATATGTGTGTCAGATGCAAGTAGTGTCTATAGCACACATGCACCTAGCTCATGCAAACACCACCCACAGGCACCTCTCTGGTCATATCCCTGTTGTGAGGAATGGGTACAGTAAGACCCCACCTGTATATGGCAATAGCAGAAGACTGCAGCATGCAGTGCAGATGTCCCATGCAGGTGTGCCCTATCGGTTGGTAGCACACTGCCAGCATCCACACCACCTGAGCAAGACTGTTAGAAGGTATTGGCATGAACACTTATCACACCTACCCTGTCACCCAAGGGGAATATACTATATGCTGGTCTGGGACTGTAGAACTGACAGAATGCAACGACCCGCCATATCTGGCATGCAGCAACAGCTAATGCCCCACAGGCATCTGCCAAAGGCCTGTGTCTCACACGCACTGCCAATGCATGCTATGTCATGGACACCCAAATAACAACATAACAGACTCCACATAAGCCATATGCAAGGTCATGCGGACAAACCACAGTAACATGTCCACCATGTCCCA